>NW_018408431.1:0-1330 GCF_002113885.1 Mizuhopecten yessoensis
GATTAGGGACTAGAACTGGGATCTATTCCTGGACACTTGTATTGTGGAATAAGCGTGTTGTATAATAAGAATATGGACTACAACTGGGATCTATTCCTGGACACTTGTATTGTGGAATAAGTGTGTTGTATACTAAGAATAGGGACTAGAACTGGGATTTATTCCTGGACACTTGTATTGCAGAATAGGCGTGTTGTATACTATGATTAAGGACTAGAACTGGGATCTATTCCCTGGACACTGGTATTGTAGAATAAGGTTGTTGTATACTATGCCTAGGGACTAGAACTGGAATCTATTTCTTGGACACCGGTATTGTAGAATAAGCGTGTTGTATACTTTGATTAGGGTCTAGAACTGTGATCTATTCCTAGACACTGGTATTGTAGAATTAGGATGTTATATACTATGATTAGGGACTAGAACTGGGATCTATTCACTTGACACTGGTATTGTAGAATAAACTTGTTATATACTACGAATAGGGACTAGAACTGGGATCTATTCCTAGGTGATTGGTATTGTAGAATAAGGTTGTTGTATACTATGCCTAGGGACTAGAACTGGAATCTATTTCTTGGACACCGGTATTGTAGAATAAGCGTGTTGTATACTTTGATTAGGGTCTAGAACTGTGATCTATTCCTAGACACTGGTATTGTAGAATTAGGATGTTATATACTATGATTAGGGACTAGAACAGGGATCTAAACCTGGACACTGGTATTGTAGAATTAGGTTGTTGCATACTAAGAATAGGGACTAGAACTGGAATCTATTCCTAGACACTTGTATTGTAGAATAAGCGTGTTGTATACTAAGAATAGGGACTAGAACTGAGATCTATTCACTAGGCACTGGTATTGTAGAATAAGGTTGTTGTATACTTTGATTAGGGACCAGAACTGGGATCTATTCACTTGAAATCGGTATTGTAGGAATAACGTCGTTGTATACTAAGAATAAGGACTAGAACTGGGATCTATTCACTAGACACTGGTATTATAGAATAAGGTTGTTGCATACTTTGATTAGGGACCAGAACTGGGATCTATTCCTGGACACTGGTATTGTAGAATAAGGTTGTTGTATACTAAGAATAGGGACTAGAACTGGAAGCTAATCCTAGACACTGGGATTGTAGAATAAGCGTGTTGTATACTAAGAATAGGGACTAGAACTGTGATATATTCACTAGACACTGGTATTGTAGAATTAAGTTGTTATATACTATGATTAGGGACTAGAACAGGGATCTAAACCTGGACACTGGTATTGTAGAATTAAGTTGTTGCATACTAAGAATAGGGACTAGAACTGGGATCTATTC
>NW_018408431.1:1431-1595 GCF_002113885.1 Mizuhopecten yessoensis
GAATTAGGTTGTTGTAAACTATGATTAGGGTCTAGAACTGGGATCTATTTCTGGACACCGGTATTGTAGAATAAGTTTGGTGTATACTAAGAATATGGACTAGAACTGTGATTTATTCACTAGACACTGGTATTGTAGAATAAGGTTGTTGTATACTATGATTA
>NW_018408431.1:5159-5757 GCF_002113885.1 Mizuhopecten yessoensis
AAGGTTATTGTATACTATGATTAGGGACTAGAACTGGGATCTATTCCTTGGACACTGGTATTGTAGAATAAGGTTGTTGTATACTATGATATGGGACTAGAACTGGGATCTATTCACTTGACACTGGTATTGTAGGAATAACGTTGTTGTATCCTATGATTAGGGACTAGAACTGGGATCTATTCCTTGGACACTGGTATTGTAGAATAAGGTTGTTGTATACTATGATTAGGGACTAGAACTGGGATCTATTCACTAGACACTGGTGTTGTAGAATAAGGTTGTTGTATACTTTGATTAGGGACCAGAACTGGGATCTATTCCTGGACACTGGTATTGTAGAATAAGGTTGTTGTATACTATGATTTGGGAATAGAACTGGAATCTAATCCTAGACACTGGTATTGTAGAATAAGGTTGTTGTATACTATGATTAGGGTCTAGAACCGGGATCTAAACCTGGACACTGGTATTGTAGAGTTAAGTTGTTGCATACTAAGAATAGGGACTAGAACTGTGATCTATTCACTAGACACTGGTATTATAGAATAAGGTTGTTGTATACTTTGATTAGGGACCAGAACTGGGATCTATTCCC
>NW_018408431.1:9321-11392 GCF_002113885.1 Mizuhopecten yessoensis
TTTTTTATTTGGTTGTTGTCTTCAGGTTATTATGTTTTACTCTACTTGGGACATAAATAATCCTTCTTTTTATAACTACTATTAACATTACCTATAATATTACAAAACATTTCCGGTGACATGAAACGACAGTCCGATATGAAAGCGATTAAAGTTTGTATTTACCTTGAAGTATGTGCTTGTCCCTAGTTTGTAAAACCTTTAGTATATCCTGGTCACTGGTGTGTATAAAAGACAACCTACAAAGTAAGAACAGTACATGGTTTCACATATTAACATCATTGATATGAGAAAGATCTGATTAGTTACTCCTGCAGTCATCTTGTTTTTTATTTTCACTTTCAAAATAAAGCATGCTCAACTAAGGAGCGAAGGAAACCTATATATCAAATTTGGAAAAGATATATAAAAAAAACCACCAATAAAAACACATAATGGTCACTGATGCGTGAACTGTTCGGTAGGTATTTTGTAGCTATTGAATGCATTTTTTTAAGTCATGTAATACACTATAAGCGTTACTTATTGAATAGGCAATTTCAGTGTAACTCTAGCATTATGTTTCTATTATTTTTTGGTATGTCTAATGTGCTATTTTGTATACTTATTTAAATATGTTTGCATTTTGCTATATAGAAAATGTACTCTTCGTGAATTCTCCAAATGGCAGGAAATTACAATATTTTCTTACCACGTCGTTGAATCCACCACTAAAGTTGGTTAAATGTGTAGACGTTAGGTACCTTGTTCAATCTTCTCTTGGTAACGACTTCAGATAATGTTAGCGCAAGATCTATAATATTTTAACGACTTTAAATAGTTTAGCGTAAGATCTATAAATAGCTGTAATGTATTTCTATTTTAAGAGACTTAATATTCCTCGAGATATTTATAGAATATAAGTGTATTTATTTATAACGTTTCTCCTTTCCACAGATATAACAACCTGTGGGATATGATCAGTAATAAAATCAGTGAAGAAAAGGCTTTTGTTGTTTGTCTATAGACATTCCCCGGGACACAATGAAAACAAATACTGAAACTGTCCGAGAGATTTCTATTTTGTAATTGTCTTTATGTAGTTGTTTCTATTCTACTTAGGTCATAAACGAATCCTTCTTTTATAACTACTATTAACATTGCGTAAAACAAAAATACAAAAACTTGTCCAGTGCCATGAAAGGAAACTTTGATACGAAATAATTACCTTGAATTGGTGTTAGCGTAAGATCTATAAATAGCTGTCATGTGTTTCTATTTTTAGAGAGTGGTTATACCTTCAGTTATTTATAGAATGTTAGTGTATGTATTTTTTAACTTATCTTCTTTCCAGAGTTAATTCTACCTGTGGGATATGGTGAGTAATAAAATCAGTTAATAAGTGGTTTTTGTGGTTGGTTTAGACAGACCAGGTTGATTATGTGACTAAAACTCTGATTTCCTGGCACACAAAGATAACATTTTCTTTACAGAAATTTAATGAGTCTTTTTTTTTTTTATTTGGTTGTTGTCTTCAGGTTATTATGTTTTACTCTACTTGGGACATAAATAATCCTTCTTTTTATAACTACTATTAACATTACCTATAATATTACAAAACATTTCCGGTGACATGAAACGACAGTCCGATATGAAAGCGATTAAAGTTTGTATTTACCTTGAAGTATGTGCTTGTCCCTAGTTTGTAAAACCTTTAGTATATCCTGGTCACTGGTGTGTATAAAAGACAACCTACAAAGTAAGAACAGTACATGGTTTCACATATTAACATCATTGATATGAGAAAGATCTGATTAGTTACTCCTGCAGTCATCTTGTTTTTTATTTTCACTTTCAAAATAAAGCATGCTCAACTAAGGAGCGAAGGAAACCTATATATCAAATTTGGAAAAGATATATAAAAAAAACCACCAATAAAAACACATAATGGTCACTGATGCGTGAACTGTTCGGTAGGTATTTTGTAGCTATTGAATGCATTTTTTTAAGTCATGTAATACACTATAAGCGTTACTTATTGAATAGGCAATTTCAGTGTAACTCTAGCATTATGTTTCTATTATTTTTTGGT
>NW_018408432.1:0-1601 GCF_002113885.1 Mizuhopecten yessoensis
TGAAGATCGATGGTTGTTTGGTGCTAGTAACTTATTCATGTTCTTCGTCTAACGGTCCGAGTTTTATGTAATGTTTTTGTTGAAACTGATGCTTTCATTCATGAATGTATTTTAATATCAGAAGGAAAAGGCAGTATAATCCATTTTGATTATTTTACTAAACTCATAAAACTCTGATAACGATTTATGGTTACATCTAAAATACAAGATATTATATGAGGGGATAACAAAAATCCTCTCAGATGAATGATATGACCATTATTTTCATGATTGTCATCTATCTTATTTGGCATTTGGGGTAAGATCATGGACAACATATCCTTGGAAAAACTAAAAAATTAAGAATATCGAAATTTACACTATTCTCTGATACTATGGAAATATATGTGCGCGAGCGCAAAGTAATACAATTATTATTTTGATGCTTACGAAGCAAGTTATTTACGTAAACTCTGGACATATATGTTGCATTTAAAATCCTATTTTAACTTGGACCATGCTCATTCATGTTCCTTAATGCAGCTTATTTATAAATAAGCAAGGAACACAATGGTCACATTTATAGAATCTAACCAATCGCACTTTCGTCACATGCCCAATTTATCGTCAGTGAAGCTAACTTTCTATGTTACGTCGCATAAATCTTACATAATGTGCAGATATACCAAGAAAACGTTGACTTAGAATTACAAACACTAAACAAGGTTCATGTGTCACAAAAACGTATCTCCTTGCATTCAGCTTGATCTAAATTTTATTAATTCGAAATGAAATTGCTACAGTAATAGAACCATTTTATTTAAACATCAACAATGACCCTTGATCTCAGCACCCTGACTAATACATTGTTTGAGTCATTCCCAATGTTTCAAGTTTAAAGTAAGAAGCGAGAATATATTATTGTTAAAGTTGAACTGTTCTTTTTATTGTTGATTTTTAATTGTATATGCTCTATATATCAGTAGTCTATGAATTCAATATTTGTGTTTGAACATTTTCTCTTATTTAGTCAATGCGAAAAACGCGAATATTTCCAAACCGAGACAGTTGTATTTTTTACGGTATGTTATATTATTTGCGTTTGTCAATTCAATCATAATTTCAATTTTAAAATGTTTATTTTTTTCATGTAACAGGTGACAATTATAGAGTGGTCTTATACTCAAAGAATTCTCAGAAGAACTACATCAACGCAGTTAAACTTCCGGTACGAATACATGGTGTAGTGACATAGCATATTAATTTGTAACGTAAATAGTATGTCAAGGTTTGAATGAAAATAGAATGCATATGTCTCTGTAATATATATATATTGAAGATATTAATCTGATTATCCGTAAAATACAACAAAGTACCATGTATTTATAGTTCTCGGGTGTGACAGATTATGGATTACACAACAAACCTTTACAATTCGTGTTTGATAATATCACAATTTGTTTTAACACTTTCTAGCGACCTGTTAATATAATGTGTCGTGACATTTTATCGAGTTTATCACATTAAGACATTTTATTACAGTGATTATATCATTTTGATATTTTTCCCTCATTTTCAAAGAATGTATCTTTTTCAATATTTTACTTGTAAAAATGTAATTA
>NW_018408432.1:1961-2877 GCF_002113885.1 Mizuhopecten yessoensis
ATTCTCGTTCATTCAATATTACATCAGCGTTTTGTGTATCAATTATAGTGTGATATGTTTTAACTCCGTGTTATATGTTTTAACTTTTATGTCATAATCGTGACAACCATGTCATATTTACTATCTACTTAATACATGGTTATACATAATATTTGTCTTCTCACCGATTCTCATGTGATTAATATGATTTGGAATTGTAGTTTACCATATAATTAAGGATCCAACTCACTGTCTGTCCAATCTGCAGCGAACACATGAACGAAAAGTAGTATACGATAGATTGGTGTATCAATCGTTCAAACGAAGATATAAACAGATTTAAATAAAATGTTATCCAGTTTTCTCCTTACTTTTCAAAAGCGTGGTCGTTATTTGTTGTCAAATATTCGGACTTAATAACAAACTCCTTTGGGGACTATATGAAGCTCTGCGTATGTGAAGAACACTTTAAATCAACCATTAAATTAACAGTTTAAATATATTGGGAAAAAAACAAGATGTATTTACACTAAATCTAAATAAGGTCAAAAACAATTGTGTGTTGTTTTAATAATCCCAGTAGGAACTTAAGTCGATGCGACTAAATAAACAGGAATTAAATCAATTGAAAGATGAAAAACTATTCTTTATAACAGGAAAATCCGTGGTTGCCCGCAAAATCCACGGTCAAGTATGTTGATGAATTTGAGATACGGTCAACGCCGGTCGAACGATGTGAGGATAACATCAATGCATCAATGCTGGAGATCAAAAACAAGGTGAATGCAAAAAATGTTTGATCGGTAATGCAATTGATATAAAAATATATCAGTTTTACATTAGATTGATTTCTTTCTACGAAAGTTTTATTAGCACTGAATTATGCACATTCTGTATATGCACCAATAACTGATTATCTTATATTATTTTTGGTTTC
>NW_018408432.1:4660-5335 GCF_002113885.1 Mizuhopecten yessoensis
GTTTTTGACACTAACAATTTGATATATTTATATAAAAAACTGTAAACAATATTTGTTGTTAATTTTAATAATATTTTTTCATGCGATTTTCCAGGACCAGTACCAATATACCTTGGATGCTGTGAAAGCCTATCTTCATACTATGGGCAACAGCTACTACCAAGAGTGCCAACACGAAGAGGCAGTTTATCAGAACAATCCATGATGTAAAGGGTCTCGGTATTGTGTTTCCGGAAACCATCGACACATTTCTGTGTTTAAAGCTTCTTACTAATACATCGATAAACGCAAGTTGATGATGATCCCGATTCTAATGTGATTATGGGCGTTTTCTCTCACTTTGGTTTCCCTTTTTGTTCAGAACATTTATGCACTTGCCTAGATAATTTACTTTGAGGATACATTTAATTACCATGTATTAATTGAGGTACGGTAGTCTAGTGGTAGGACGCCGGGCTCGTGACCGAAGGTTTGTGGGTTCGCGTCACGTCACGTCACTGTGTTGTATCTTTGAACAAGATACTTTACTTCGCTTGTTCCAGTCTCCGCAGCTGAAAATAGGTACGTGGTTGGCCTGTCCTAGAATTGTTGAATACTAGCTATGAGCGCCCAAAAGGGGGCAAATTGGCCATATTGCTACAAACGACTTCTTCTGTAGAACTATGCACTCGATAT
>NW_018408432.1:7078-12548 GCF_002113885.1 Mizuhopecten yessoensis
TTATTTCGATAAGATAACACGGATCAAATTCATTAAAAAAATTCCGAACCCGCCCCCCTCAAAGAAAATGGAGCGCTGTGGGGAATATGTACTGAAAAAGGCAGCAGAATGGAATGACTTTATTAATTAAATGATTTCAATTCTACATGTTGAAATCTTGGAACAAAAAATTAGTTTAGCTAAATTATTTTTAATTAGTGCGAGACAATTATAGATGAAATATCTTCTATATTTATGAAATTTATTCTGTGGAACTTGTTGCTTACGATACGACGTCTTCGGCATGGAATATGTACATGTAACTGTTTAAATTATTTAGACTCATATTACGTTTGCTAGGATTTGCTCTTTCGCCTAAAGAAACACATTTCTTTAAAAAAACAATAGTTGATTGCATTTTCATTTTTCTTATTTAGCATGTTCGGAGTCCCATTTGGAAAAAAAGTGCTAAATTTCACAAGGAAAGTTTGTGTTACATTTATATGAATCATGATGAGTTTTATTTCGGAAGTACAAAATGACCAAAGCCTTCTTTAGATAAACCGTATGTACCATACTTAGCGTCGCTCCCTTCCCTTCAGCCCAGACTTTACAAAAAATTCAAATATTTATAGTAGTTACACTTTAAAGCAGAGACTTATGTCGGGAGACCATGGCTAGACTTCCCGTGAAGGTGATGTAAGATTTGACTTCCAAACCACCAGCCGCACTAGAATGTTTATAATGTCCTTCGGTGATACATGTATAACAGCAGTTAAGTTGCAGAACTTTTTCTTTCTTACTCTCATCCTTTGAAAAGAAAAAGAAAAAAACGCAGGGATTTCAAAGTATTGAGTCCACATATTTTCAAAGCGATGCCCCAGATATTTCAAGAACTACCAACTAGCAAAACAGTGTAATGCTTTGAAAATGTTAAATTATCTATTAAGAAAGGTTATAGTCTCTGAACAAAGAAGTGAACAATCTCCTGATGGGCCGAAGTCAGTTAGTCGATACTGAAAGCGAAACAAATAAATACCAACTGCACCATATGCTCATTTCGCCCAAAGACTTATATTTTGGTATTATCTTACTTTTAAAACTATGTTTAACACTTACACAATGACAGATGTTACCTGTGTACGCAGTCTTTTAATTGACACTGTTCAGTGAAAGTCACCGCATCCCGTCACCACGAAAAAGAAATGAACCTATGGTGTAATTATGACAAAGCAACGAACAGAAAAAGTCTATTGTATAATAATGTAGTAATAAAGACAGGTTATCAACATATGTGATATACTTTTTTCTCACTTCACCTGATATTAATATCATCTATTTGTTGAAATAAAATCGAAGCTTTTCACCGGTTTTTTTTATCTTGTTGTTTTGTCGTCTCTATATTTGGATATGATTTTCTGATGATTGTGATCTCCTGAGTTGATTATATGGTATACATATATATTTTCTTTATTTTTTATAGCTTACGATTCCTCAACAGACCACTATAAGAAGTAAAATATGATTGAATTATCTACAAATTAACAAGTGAAAAAATACTGTAGTTGTCCTATTTAAACAGCGGGCGTCAGGGTTTTACATATGAATATACTTTTCGCATACAGTTTTTTTGTACATAAATATGAAGAAAGTCATGTGTTTTATTTTCCCTTGGTTGCTCAGATATACGCAAATGGAATTATTATCATCACTTAAATCAATTTTAAATCAATTCAAAATTGAAAGTAATGCAAATTATTTGTTACTTCCGGGCGCAAGGTACCTTCTCTGGAGGTACATCTTGGTATTTAGTTTTGCCATAGCGCTATTAATACACATGTACTTATACATAGTGCTTCATTTTATCAATTAACTAGCTTGATGTTGTCGCAATACAGAAATATCGGTCCCGGGCAATACATATCCAGAAGTCGGTCAACACAGGAAAAGTCGGCCAATACAGTACAACACGGCCAATACAAGATTTGTTGCGAAACAAACGCATCCCGACATTGGAAATTCTCTACGTCATCCTCGAATGTTACAAACAAAAGCTGTGCGTGGCCAGCTTTGTCAAATCTGAAAACAAAGGTTCATATTTTTAAGTATGTGAAAGTGAAAGTAAAGTTTAGTGCCACCAATAATACGTCTGGTTGTAGCGGTATTAACATTATTTAAAAAAGGCTTACGAAATAGGTATAAAGGTGTTAGTGGAGAAAATGGTTATTGCTATGTATTTCATTACTAAAGGAAATTAAATACTGTATATATAACTAACTGTTAAGTCATTAAAATGTTTGTATCCTGACTTTTTTCCATGACCACCTTTCATTGTGTAACAGTAATTTGATAAAATTGCATTAGTATACATACAAAAAAGATTACGAACAGTACTTGTTGTTTTAGACTCAACTACAAGGTCATACATCTGAATTCATACCCACAGGCAGGTTGTGAATTTTGCTTCAGACTAGTTATAAACTTGTGTTTAGTTTCACAGACATGTAACAACCTCAGTGTGTGCTGGAGATGTATTTGATTGCTCAAATGAAAAGGAAGAGAGTGCCCGGATAAAAGCTACTATTGTTTGAAAAATGGGTGAATTAAAATCACCCGCACCCCCTCCCCCCTCCACCACATGTGAGGGTAAGGGTTATTCAGGAGAGACGAGAAAAAAACTGACAGAATAAAAATAAACCGAACAAGCACGACTGTTTACAACGCAAAGTAATTAAACTCATTTCAATAACGTGAACATAGTTAGGCATAATGACGCATGTTACTACCTGGTGCATTTTATTCCCGAATATAAACATCAGGGCCCAAAAAATAATGTCGGAGACAATCGATCATTATCGACATTGCATACCAACTGCAAACTGTCAAATATGACGTAAACACCATTAAAACAAACCAAACTTGTGCTACAAAGACAGATTTCATTGACAAACGTCTTTTTATGTGTTGATTTTCGCTTTGAGGATTTCCCACCATTAAGGGGCGATAACTCTAAACATTTAATCACAACAACTGTCTACCATATGAAGGGAAGTAACTCGAATGCTTAAAATATATCTCTGCACTAAAATTACATGTTCCTTCTTATAAGCACATAATGTAAATAATTATTTCCCCAAGCATGAAACAAGTCTTCATTGTGATAACTTCAATTATTATAAGAAATAATTTTTGATATGACTATGCCTTTTGTGATTAAAGTTGTCCGCAAAACTGTAAGGGAGGTATTTGTAACCAGACCAACGGGCATTGCAAAGGTTGGTATATTATTGCAAATAATACCACCGTAGTTTAGTAAATTGTTGATATGCTGCGTTTAAGTTATGTTTAAGTAATGTACCGCTACCCCATTTGAAGTCCAAAAGAATAATGTCGATCAGTTGTTATAGTTTTTTGTATGGAAAAACAGGATATTGTTCAACCAATAGGAATGAGAAAATCTGAATAATCTGGTTTAGGAACGGTCCTTAATGCCGCCTTAAGTATGTAGACAATGGTTCCTCTACGTGTTCCTCTTTCTGTTAGTTATGTACCATTGGTAGGCACTTTTTTGTATAACAACATAAATTTGAACGACACAAAAATGGATGATTTTCAATACCTTACAGTACTTACATAAAGGCAAAGATACAAAATTCTAATTACATGTACAATAACATGATAACAACTTCACCTTTGAGACAGTTTTCTTTTATATCGTGATTGAAAACTAATCATATATGTTTTTTTATAATGTGTGAATAGTAAATTTGGGAACATCTTAGGACAAATTGTATATATACATTTACGTTCTGGTCACATTTCAGAATGCCTAGCTGGATACTACGGTGTGCATTGTGATAAAATTTGTCCACACGACTGCAATGACAAATTCTGTAGCCAGACCAATGGATACTGTGCAGGTTAGTAAGTTATGGCAAATACCTCTACTTTGATTTTTTAACTTTGTATTTATATCTGTAGTATTTTTTTTTCAACTGTGTTTAATTTCAATGAAAGTACTTTGAACTTTCATTTCATGAAGGACACCGGCATTCATCTTAATTTGAAAAGTATGTAGCAGGGTACAAATACATTCTAGATGTTTGATAAAATTGTGTATAAAACATATAAAATTGACTTTAAACTTAAACTTAAAATACACTTTTAAATTAGTGCTGACTTTAATAACCTTATTAAAGGTCTTAAGAACACAGAGAGCTGCAAAACTGCTGCAGTCGGGATAGGTGTTGGATATGGAGTGGTCGTCCTGGTGCTGATCATCTTAGTTATTGTACAGACCAGGCATCTCTCGATGAAGCACAGAGATAACACGGAACCTATTCAGATTTCAGACATCTTACAACAAGTCGAAAGACACGAGGCAGATATAGGTACTGTTTGTAATGTGACAGAAATATTTTTTCTAGTTTTTATCTATGTGTATCAATCATATCTAAAAAGACAATCGAATGTCCTTGATTTAAATACCGGTTTGTCAACAACTTTTTGGCAATATACATTTGTTTGTGTTTAGCTTAAAAAGGTGTTACACGTAGGCATTTTTGTACCGTTTTAGTGTACTCTTGGGAAGAATATAAAAGTTATAATTCCAACACAGGATGTTCTGTATAATGCGTTCTATTGACATGTAAACCACTTTATCAAGATTTTCTGTTGAAGAGGTTTCAAGCTACGATATTTCAGTGTCACAGTACACACATTTTTCTTTTCAATATGATGCCCACCCACTGTCCATTCCCCTGCAGTCACATGTGATTTTGCTGGGCCATACCTAAACATTGTATGAAGGCAGTTAGTCTTTTCAATTGATCCAACCCATTGTCTGTCCATTAGATATATACAGGTACATCAGAACATGGTTACAGGGAAGATAATGTGGCTGTCCCTTTTTCAGGAAATGACAGCCTCGTGCACAATTCTATTATGTTCAGTGGTCCATATTAGCCACAGGTTTTTACAATTAAAAAACTAGAAGGTCAATTAGAAAATTGAATTTTGAACAATTCAAAATAAATCGGGAAGGATTATGAGAAGGTTAAATCAATAAAGCAATGTAAGTACTTCTTTTAAAACACACCCACAGATTCTTTAAAAGATTACCCAAGGACTCTGAGCTGTTATCATTTATAGTTAATTTATCATTTTTTAAAAAGAATTACTTGTATATTTATATATATATCCCTATGGTATTCTTTATGCATAAATCATCTACTCTTTGAAAAGGTGATCTGACATTACAATTAGGTATTTTCATAGTAGACATGTAGTTAAATACATTTTCTTACTAGAAACACAGACTTAGAGATCAGCATCTAATTCCGTACTAGAAACACAGACTTAGAGATCAGCATCTCATTCCGTACTAGAAACACAGACTTAGAGATCAGCATCTCATTCCGTACCAGAAACACAGACTTAGAGATCAGCATCTCATTCCGTACTAGAAACACAGACTTAGAGATCAGCATCT
>NW_018408432.1:20855-21731 GCF_002113885.1 Mizuhopecten yessoensis
TACAGTAGATATCGGAATGTGAATAGAAATATCAGAATGTGTACAGTAGACAACAGAACATGTACAGTAGACACCAGAACTTGTGCAGTAGACATCAGAACATGTGAAACAGTAGACAGCAGAACGTGTACAGTAGACATCTGAACGTGTATAGTAGACATCATAACATGTAAAATAGAAGACACCAGAACTTGTACAGTAGACACCAGAACGTTTATAGTAGATATCAGAACGTGTGAAACAGTAGATATCAGAACGTGTAGAGTAAACACCAGAACATGTACAGTAGACATCAAAACGTGGACAGTAGACATAAGAACATGTACAGTAGACATCAGCACAAGTACAGTAGACATGAGAACAATTAAAACAATAGACACCATAACGTGTATATTAGATATCAGAACGTGTAGAGTAAACACCAGAACGTGTACAGTAGACATTAGACAATTAAAACAGTAGACACCAGAACATGTATTGTAGATATTCGTACATGAACAGTAGACATCAGAACGTGTACAGTATACATAAGAATAATGTACAGTAGACATCAGCACATGTACAGTACATATCAGACCGTGTAGAGTAAACACCAGACCATGTACGGTAGACATGAGAACAATTTAAACAGTAGACACCGGAACGTGTATTGTAGATATCCGTACGTGTACGATAGACATCAAAACGTGTACAGTAGACATCAGAACATGTAAATTAAATATCAGAACGTGTACAGTACACAACAGAACGTGTACAGTAGCCATAGGAACATATAAAGTAGATATCGGAATGTGAATAGAAATATCAAAATGTGTACAGTAAACACCAGAGCATGTACAGTCGAAATCAGAACATGTGACACAATAGACAACAGAA
>NW_018408433.1:0-1613 GCF_002113885.1 Mizuhopecten yessoensis
ATACTACAGTCGATAAACGAATATGAAAATTTGTAATTATTTACTTAACATTATTATCTACTTCTAATTTATCGTAACTAGCCACTATAGATAGGAAATCTCGATTAAAATAGTTATCTTCTCAGATCGTTTTATTCCATTTCGTTTTCAATCATTCCTCGCGTTTCGTTCCACCTACTTTCAATCCATTCCGTTCCTGTGAGCAAAAAACGTTTCGTTCCGTTCTATTCGCGTTTCGTTCCAAACAGTGAAATTATTTTCGTTCCGTTCCGTTTAGGCCTTGTTTCATTCCGTTTTCATTTCGTTCTCGTTGCGTTTTCATTGCGTTTTCATTCCATTCCGTTTGTCAACTGAAACGCTGACACCCCTGTACTTTTGTTGCCAAACAAAATATTGAAAAGATGAGTAGAAATGTTTGGAAAATTAAATCATACAATGGTTTATGTTTCGGTTAATTGAACTCGTACGGTCATTCCTGCATAGTTATGTACATGTACACATCTGTGAAATTGGATTTCAAGTTATTTTCTACTGTATATTTGTGGTAAGATGTTTATTTGAATGTGCATAAAAAGTATCTTATGTACTCTCCTGAACTATGTAACACAGTTAGTAATGATTTATGGCATCTACTGAGGACTTGTGAGTAATATTGATTTAAGGGGGCTTCACATAATTTGTACAAACGGTGCGTTTTAAGGACAGGGGTTGTCCCTGTTCCGGTTCATTGTACTGCGATTGCCAGTGTGTACAATCGGCCACTCGAACACACATCTCTCACACGAACAAAAACGCATATTGTACGTAACAAAACACTACCTCGAGCACACTAACACTGATATAAATGCTATACAATTAACTTGCAGGTAAGTTCTCGACTATACATGATATTATGTTACATGTCTATTGCATAATGGCTGACTGGCTGAACCTTGAATTCAGGTTCGTCCATATACAACATTTCTATTTTCGTCCTGTACGTGACCTGTTTTATGCGTTAATATTTTGGTAGTTGCACTTTACTCATAAATAGATACACAATTAAATGGTTGAACACGAATTACATTTTATTATTATTTTCACTCATGTTTCGTTATTCTGCAACACTCATTACATACATTAGGTATTCAACTGGCTTCCGCGATACTGCAGGGATTACGCTTAACATATCATGAAACAAATTCAAGGCACATCTACAGTGTGCGTCACCTTGTCGATGAGACATCTATTAATCTTTTAGACTGCCCATGTCATTCACTTATTCGCAGGAATCCATGATACCTTTTGTTTTGATTTCGTACATTTCATACATTTTATTGATTCCTTTATCGCGCCCCCAGTAGAATGTTACGTCAATTTCTCAGGAATCACATACAGCTTTATTTTTAATGTACAGATGATCAGCCGTATTGAATTAGGAAAAAAGATTCTTGAGGAATGGCCGGAATCACGTGATGAATGGATAACAGTTCAATCATTGGAAGATGTCAAACTTGGAAATTTTGCATGGAAAAGTCAACGATATTTTTTTATGCGCATTTTCCCACCATTTGCGAAATATCATTATAAGACAGCAACTGAAAAGGTGAGCTACTGTATGAAAGGAGATTTCT
>NW_018408433.1:1854-2428 GCF_002113885.1 Mizuhopecten yessoensis
GATGATGATGTTAAGTTCGAATTGAAAGAAGAACGTTCTAGCAAGTCATTATCTGCGACAGCCTACGATAGCAAACTAGCAGTGACTTCTGATTTTATGAAGAGGAGGTTAAGAGGGGGCTATCAAAACAGTTATCAGGAAACGATACCAGCTACAGATTTTATCATCACCAGCATCAAGAGAAGAGACCTAGAACAAAGTCTAAACTTATGGTAATAAGTATTTGTAGGATTAACTGAAAAATTTAGATTGTTGCTCCCTCGTGATTTACAATCCTGTTAACGTATTATTATCCGCCATCAAATTGTTTAGTCACCTTAATACTATATCAAACATCTTCAACCTTTTGGTTTATTATTTAGAAACTAAATTTAGTGGTAATGTTCCGAATGATTGAGGCATCTCTACCAACCCACTCGTTTGGCCTATCTTTCAGATAAGGGTTTGTTCTCATGAATTGTCATAAAAGTCAGTATAATTTCTTGACATTACATTTTTAATTATCAACTTGATGTCCTGAAGAAAATTAAGTTATTTGGAGAATTTTGCGCGGAATTGTTAAATAATCCCAAAT
>NW_018408433.1:6428-104995 GCF_002113885.1 Mizuhopecten yessoensis
GTCAAGGGTGGCAGATTTGGAAGTGAAGTTAACAGAGCTACAATTTCTGGGTAGGAAGTTGATTGGTATTGAAAACATTGATAACATGATTCACTGTCACTTTATAACGTATGAATTTTCCTTTGCAAGAACAGCTAGCAAATTGCTGTTAGGGACCCTTGCATGTTTCTTACGCAGCATGTCTGGTTTTCACTGTCACTATATTAATAAAATTACTTGCACGACACAAGCAGCAATATTTTTTCTTAAACGCCTTGTGCGATAGGGGTTGTTTACACAGCAATTGCAATCACGATACTCCGACACTAATCTCAAACCTCATGTTAAAATTTTATCTGAATCACTGATGCTATTTTCAGGACTCTGTTAAGCCAAATGGTAACATTGTAAACGAGACATGTAAAAAGACTGAGGGATATATAAATGGACCTGTTCTCTACAAGGTGTTACCGCTTGAGATAGACCCGACTGGTCACATTGAAGCAAAGGAAGACTCTGAAGGGTTCTTAGAGGACACGGTTGAAACTGACTCAGCAAGCGGAAACTTCTCTAGCAGTATGTACTATTTTAACATGGTATTTCGGCGTGAACTTTGTCCGCTAGTTATCATATATCGCGAATATAAGCAGTACTTTTCGAAGATAATGTTCTTTTGTGATGCAGTATTTTCGATAATAGGTTGCATTTCCATAGTACTCAGCGTAGCCAAAATATGTTATATTTCAGGCAATATGTTATATTTGCATTAATAAGTATTAATTCCTGAAGCTTGCAGTATTTCCAGTAGTATGTAATATTTCTCGCAGAATGTAATATTTGTCATGTTTTTTTGTTTGTGTGTGATAAACTAACATGCTAGTCAGCCATATTTTGTATTCTAACCAGAACGAGGCCGGAAGGCACAGATAGTCGATTAACTCAACTATACGATTTTTGTAAATAGAAGATAATTCTAAGCAGAATACCAAACTATTGGTTTTATAATTTCCGGAAGCTTGCAGTATTTAAGATAATAGGTTATATTTTCTGGCAGCATGTAATTTTGGCGCTGGTAAAAATCGTTTCCGGCAGTTCTTAGTATTTCCGGTGGTACGTTTGTATGTTACAGTTTTGCAATATGTAATACTGGTGTTGGTAATATCACTTCCAGCAGTTTTCTGTTTCCGATGGTATATTTGTATGCTATACATCTGACTGGATGAAGAATTGTCGTTTGTTTTGTACATGCAAATAGTATTATCGGTGGTGTGCTATATTTTCAATAGGGTTTATTGTATCATATGTAATATATCTCCTCATTTTTGTTGTAACATAGTTTTGCTTAAAATAATTGTACACTATGGTTTAGTTAAACCTTAACCTTAAACTCTAATGACTGATATATATCTTTAGATATATATCTTTACAATATGTCATATCAATATATATCGGGGCCGCGGTAACCAAGTGGATAAAGCATCTGACATTCTGCTACCAGAAGCCCTCGACCACTTGGTCGCGGATTCGAGGCATATATGTACATGTACATCTTCGTGGGGCAGTCGCCATGTACTGACCGCAGGTCGGTGGTTTTCTCCGGGTACTCCGCCTTTCCTCTACTACCAAAACCTGGCACGTCCCTAAAAAACTATAGTTGTTCATAGGACATTAAAATATAAACAAACCAAAAACCAATATATATTTATTTCATCCTGAAAACATAATTATTTACTTAAGAGAACAACATGTTGAAGACGATGTTCGTTCATATGGATGTCCAATCCAAGAATTTAAAGTCAAGGAGAATATGTAACTGTAAATGGGTGAATTGATTCTCCAGTAAAATGTGCAAATGTGTTTGGTCACCTTCCAGGCAACATTGGGTTTCTCTGGGTACTCTGGTTTCCTGCCACAGTTAGATTCGCTCGGATTATTATAATGTATTAAGATTTGTTTCACAAGTAGCGGGAATGAATGAAACTTATGTTTATGAATATCACTATTTTCATAATAAATGAAGCAATTATTACTATTGTAGCGAAGCCTGATCCCACGCTCTCAGAAAGCTTCGAACAGATAGAAGAACATCTCCAACCTGTAATGGAAGACAAATCTGTGGCTGATGCATTTAAATCCATTTCTATCGAGGACATAGATTACTTATGTCGTTTGGTAAGTTGACCTTTTAATACCTAATGGACAATTCAGAATGTTCCCGGCTGGCTGAAGGGTCTATGGTAAGGAGGGTCACGGCATAGGTTTTCTAATCCGTGAAATATGTGGGCATTTACAATTGAAAGTGTCCGAGGTTTGACAAAGCGGTATACTGGTAGGGCAAGTATAGTCAGCTTCTGTGTGAGGACCTACTACTCACTGTCCAAGCCTGTCACAATGCATTTCTTCTGGCATGACCATAGCTTTGATTATCATTTCTGAAAACTCTACCTTGCGCAACTTTAATGAAAGGATTACAGATGAAATAAACAAAGCATGATCAACAACAGTGTTCTATACATGTGTACAGTTCTGCGCGGCTAGACTATGTTTCGAACACTGAACCACAATTTGGTATACTGTTGCTGGAAACAATGAACTACCAGGCAAAAGAAAGTATATTGTCCTAATAAAGCTCCGTATATTTCCAAACTAAGATAGGTTGATGCTTATTATATACGAAAAAACCACAGCGTGTTTTACCTGCAGTGGGCTTGTATCCTTAAGACAGTCCGGTCATACTTATATTCGTAGATCGTGAGGCATGCGGTATTTCAATTTCGCCAAGTTATGAGGCCGTTTACGACGGTTTGGAGATATGAATATTTGTTGTTTCAGATTTGAATATTAGTGTCGGTGTTACATGTATTAGGCCGTGGAACACAATATTATTCATCTTAGCTTTTATATCTTAGTCAAAACTTTTCAAATTTGTACATGACAGGTTTTAGAAAGAAAGTCCATTGGTTAAAAACAATGTTATAAAAAAATCTGATAAATTCATCTCTTAATACCATGATTTTTTTGCAAGTCTTAATTATTTATTTATTTCGTCAGAAATAAAGAGTATTTTACACGTTTCACGTCAAATAATTTTCAAAATCTTTTTCGGTTCTTAATCAGTTTGAAAGGGTGCAAGACTCTCCGAACGATGTGGAAGAGCCCGGTCAAATGTCCTCAGAATGCCGCACGATTTGGGAATTTGCGAAATGTCAACGCCAGGTACGTACACATCATAACATAATACAATTGAAATGAATATAGATTCACAAATGAACTGATTATTACATTTTGCCGAATACAATTATATGCGACCTTGTTAACTTACACTTAGAAAAATAATTACATATTTTCTTTTTGATTGATACCGCTCGATATCACGTCTTACTGACTGTATGCATCGTTATAGTTATAATTTAGTGTGTTCTAATATTCTTACTGTCTTACTGACTGTATATATCACTATGTGCTAATATTCAAAATGTAACATACCTTTTTGTGTCGAAAAGATTGCTAAGCAATTTGATGTCTAAATGACACATCAATGCTGTATAAATGGTAAATTTACTTCCTATTTTTTCATTTAAAATGAAGACACGTAACGATTTGTTATTTTTATAAGAGTGTCCTTGTTAATCTCAGATGATAATGAATTCTCTTTACTGTATTGGTTTATTCTGAAGGAATCGGACGAAAAATATCGCCATTCCCTCACAAGCTGTTACTACCTAGCCGCTGTGCTGGCCGAGGTCCCTACGTCAGTCCGTCAACTTTTCGACCAGACCACAGTCAACTTATTCCCTCTGGTAATTATCATCGGTTGAACAAACAAAATGTGGCCCCAATAACACTCTCCGCTGTCGGAGTGCACTTTATAAAACCCATTCATAGAGGGTGATATATTCACCCACTAATCGAGGTTGATATATTCACCCCACTAATCGAGGGTGATATATTCACCCCACTAATCGAGGGTGATATATTCACCCCACTAATCGAGTGATATATTCACCCCACTAATCGAGGGTGATATATTTACCCACTAATCGAGGGCGTTTTATATCCACAATTGTCGCATAGACGTGTCACTTTTCCTTTGATCTACCTTCATAGGATAACCAACTAATTTGAAACAATTTTAATAATACCATATGGTGTGAGTAAAGATCCTCCCTTCTCCCGCGTACAATAAATTTATCCGTCCTCATTGGTCTGTCAATTAAAATGTAACGTGTCCAAGTAGTGAAAATCATTAATTAAACCTGTCAACAGGAAATGACACCGCAGGAAATAAATTAAAAATCAAAAAAGAAGAGGACTTACTTACATTATTCAGAAAAATAAAACGTTGCAAATATTAAACAAACAAAATTCACCTTTACAGAGTCCGTAAACGAACCTTTTGTTTTCATTTTGTAACATGTTACACGGAATTAGATCATTTTAAGTCCGTGATTCGATGGACAGACACGTGACGATGGAACCTTGTCCTTCTCTGTAGAGATGTTAATGCTTACATGTGTAGGTTCAATATCAGAATTAACATCATTGTTACATAACGACCTCGATCTTTGACCATTCTCCTTCGGGTGCTGTGATTTGTAAATCCTTACTGCCAACGGGGTCTGGAAAACGGCCGATAACGGGCATTTCCTACTCTTCATCTTTGACCACCGATAACAAAGAAGTTACCAAACATTCCAATATCGACTGTAGTGATACTTTCTGGGTCACATTCAATGCAAGTCATCATTCGACAACCATGTTGTCATATACATCGTGCGCAAAACTGGCCTTGAGTTTTGGACGCAGTCCGACATGTGATGTTTTATAGAAAATGACAACGTTTATCCATACAAATGTCACGTGCTACTTTATGCGACAAGTCAATTACATCATAGGCCTCGCAATATGTCAGTTATCGTACTCGAGGGGCGGGGCCTACAACTCTCGCGCTACGCGCTTGAGAAGTAGCCCCTGTCCCTCTCGTACAATAACTGACATATTGCTCGGTCCCTATGATATAACCGATACCTACATAACCCGTTCAAATTTCCACCATATGAAAGCTGTTGACCCCATTGTAAACGGGCAATTTTAATAATAATCATAGAATAATACTAATTCCAGGTTCGTATATACTGCTTTATCACAACCTAGTCCGTAGGTCGTTTCAAGGCGGTTCACAAATTATTATTCGTGGTTATATGGCCTTTGCATCCAGCCAGTATCTGCCCAACCACGTACTCAATTACAACCGAGTAGTCTTGGACAATCGGAGTGAAGTATCTTGCTCAAAGATACAACACAGTGCCGTGACGTGACTCGAATCCGCAACCCAACGGTCTCGAGCCCGGCGTCCTTCTACTAGATTACTGTGCCTCCTATGACTATGAGCATAATGTCTTCAGACGTACGTAATGACTAAAGTCTACAATAACTTAAAGTCAATTACCTTCAGCTTGATCGTTTAGACAATCAGACGACTGCTACTTGATAAAGAGGCAAGCGCTTGGTAAACGTTGAATGGATAAAAGCTGACAGATAGTGAAGCAAACATTGACAAATACACAAAACACAATTATCACTTCACAATTTTTAATGGCGGAATTGGATTAGTAGAACAAATCATGGGTTGAAAAGGGATAACGCATATGAAAACTAATCAGTCTTTAACAATAAAACAAATGAATTGCACAGAAAATGAACCTTAATCAAATTACATATTTTGTTATATTTTGAACCTTGATTTGTCATTGACCTCTGCCTTAGACCTTACGACTAAGTTAATTAATCGGCATCGGTGATATGAACTATTTATTTTATTAGGATGCATTTACATTAGTAGTGTGTCTTGTGTTGTTGTTTCCACCACCCCGTATCATACTTTGAGAACATGACATTTTGTTGATACGTGTAGTTCTAAGCAATAAATACTAGGGAGAGTGTCCGACAAAGCAATAGATGAAGTCTCCATGTAAATAAATTCACGATTCTTGTATGATAATCATCCAATAACTCGGTTGTTAAAGATGACCTTGACATCAGAACCGTTATACGCCTTTCCTGAAACAGTTTATGGCTTGTTAATATAGTATTTTATAAAGTATGTAACCATCTTGTTAAATTGTAAAGCGACCCAATCGTGTTCGGACTGATAATGATAAAATGTGCTTTAGAATGATGTTTTTAATACGATATCTGTTGGCGGTATGTGAAGTGACAAATAAAATGAATGACAGTTTTACTGCTGATCTCGGAAATTGGTAAAATTAGTAATTTCTTCACGACAGGGATTAAGTCTTCGATTGTGTTAAGATTGCTTTACTTGTAACCTTCACTTTACTGTACTTAATAATCCTAATATGTCGATTTTGATTATCTATTTTTAGACATTAATAATTATTTGATAATTACGAATTTATATTCATTTCTTCATTTTCAATCTGATTAAAGAATAATAACCATTTTCAACCAATCGATGGAATGAGCACTTAATAACATTTGTTTTCATATTTTTACAGCTCAAAGACATCCTTCTTGGAAGACCTCGAAAAGATATTGTAATTAACGATGACATCTTGAAATGCAATAAGGCCAAGGCACTTCTAGAAATGTTAGACATTTGTACAAAAGAGTCTGTCGTCGTCGCAATTCCTGCATCTCAAAAACTGATGGTGAATGCCGTCTGGATAGCCATGCTGTATGGTTGGCATAGTCGTGAAGAACAGCAGTGACTCTCTGATACAGAGTTTTAGCAGAACTTTGTCATTCCACATTGAAGAAAGTGTGTTTGGTGTGTGTTTAAATTTTACAGCTGATTCAAGAAAACTTAACAATTGTTTGATATTGACATTTTATTTAAATTCTAAAATTGGTGAAGTTGTTGACGATGCACTTTTATGAACAACGCAAACTAAATAAATAAGGCTAGTTACATGAACAGGCATTTGTATTGCGGTTGTGCAATTGGGGAGCCGAGCATGTCATTCTAAATTATGTCATTATTTCTTGTCGCTGTTCTCTTAACAGTTTATACCAAATTGTTTCTATCAATACTCTTGTATTCTGAAAGGTGGTATATCGTAGACTGAAGTTAAGTTATCACCGTAACCAAAGTCTTTTAAGGATTCATGTTTCACTTCCAAAGCTGCAATTATGCATCGGTAAGCTTTTTGACCCGCCATATAAATTAATAAGATCATTTTTATTGATCCACTCTGAAAAACAAAACAAAAGAAATCTACAACAATGTTTGCATTAAAATGCAGTGGAGTCGGACCAGGATTCGAGTCCTGCTTTCACGATCTGTAAACTTTTGCACTTATCGAACTAAATAACTGCATCACTAGAAGTTCCCCGGCCCAGTCGCTCTAAAAGTGAATCCAAACGAAATCAAGGCGAGGTAACTGTATATATGAAAATAACAACAACAATGGGACCCTCTAATGGGTTTTTTCAGTAGAACAGGGATCTATAATTACAAAAAAATAGTGCAATGATCTCAATACCCACCTTCGAAGATGATAAGAAATATTTGATTTCCTTAATGAACCTGTACTAGAGAGGTACGAAAACAATTATTTGTTAATTTGTTTTTATTTGATCATCACAGAGACTTTGGGTGTTTTATGTAGATATATTCAATTGTTCATCTAGTCCATGCCTTCTTATGATATTGTCAAAGGTTTGCCATGTGTAACATAGGAATTGAGGAACGTTTTTATAAAGGTGGTGAATGTACTAGGGAGGTACTCGGACACTCTTTTGTCATTTTTTTATACTTAACCATCACAATTGTTTTGTTTGTAGATGTATATATATATATACATTAAATATGCAGCTATTTGATGTTTTTTCTCGATATTGTCAAAGGGTAACCATGTGTAAACTTAAACTGAAGAACGTTGTTATGACATTTGTATGGCTTGTTATGACAGCTCCTTTTAATAAAGCTTTTCTATACTCTAACGAATCTTGTTTAAAGCGTTTTTCATCTTCAGATTTGATTTTACCGACGGATGTCAAATTTCCTATTTGGAGCGTATTGACAATTTCAAATCGCAAACTGCATTTTGAATGCCAGGCAACAGCCAATTCAACGTTAATTGAACAATTTAAATAAATCTCTTTGCAAAATGAAATTGATTTCGACAACCACTGGAACGAAGAACGTAGCACGAACGATATATATATTCAATAAAATACTACTATGAATTTCTGGTGAGATCTTACCATGAATTACGGATATTATCTGAAAAATATTTATCGAAGCAGAACATTTTTTAAATGTCTCCCTTTAAAAAATCCTGTTAACTTTTGCCTGTAAAAGAAAGTCAGTAGTTAAAAGTGTGATTTTTTCTGATTCTTTCTTTCAATTCAATAATTCAGTCATGCGACGCTCATTGGCTACATCGAGGACTGGACGTTTTTTGGTACACGAAAGGTGTTGTTCGTTAGTAAATAAGGTGAAGCTCATCAGCAGTTATTCAGGAAATACATACCAGCCAGTTATTCACAAAGCACTTAATCGGAAAGCTAAGGCTAAGTAAATAAGACTTTTTAAAACTAGTTAATTAACAATCAGAAGCACAATATATTAGATGTATTATGATGGCGATCTTTCGCCTGTAGAACCGTTTAAACCACAAATGGTCGACATCTGACGGGTGCCTTTGGCATGGTATTTCAGTCAGATATCACTATAAAGTCAGCATCTGATCCATGCTATCACATAAGGAGGGAAATATACCTACATACCCTGTCTCCGGCGTACACATATGCAAGCATACACAACACGCATGGAGGTGCGTCCTAAAATGACCCCTGCTGTTAATAGGACATTAAACCCTGTACAACCAACCAACCATCCCAGAACTGGCAGACCTCCTGTGGCAAGCTATCTATAGGACTTGTGACAGTAGCTGTATACTTTTACGGCTACGCCTGCTGCTGCGTCATGGGGTAAGTGCCCTTTTCCTCAAGACAACGCCGAGGACTCCAATTACGCTGCAAAACATTTCTGAGGCAAAACAGAAATTCATATTTATCAAACATTGCCAGGTGCTAGTAACTTATAAGAAATACCAAATAGTTAAAAACCATTTTATTCTAATCAGTTTATTGAACAAGATAGAGTCCGAATACAAATAAATTAGTGGAGAAAATAATATAATGTTACAGGGAAGCGCTTTGACTTAATTTTACAACACTAGTCTTAACTTTGCAACTTTCGAAATTTCCTAACATGACAGTATGTGGTTACAATGTACACTGATTCTGAGTGGCAGATATTTGTGGATCCAATAACTACATTATAACGTTCGTTCGGTAGGTATTTTATATCTAGATATGTTTTTATATCTAGATCAAGCCATATTCAAGATAACTCAGGATTTGTTTTTTTTATGTTGGAAAGATCCAGACAATTAACAAACCTTACGAATATGACAATGTAGGTCTCTAGGGACAACCGAAAATTCTTGTTGTAAGGACTAAGAACAGGTCAAGAAATTATCACTCATTCTTTTCTTCCAAAAAAGGGTCAAATCTGATAATTTCAATACATGGATGTCCTTGATTTTGATATGGCTAATGATGATTCCCCCCTCCTGGGCGGGGAGTAAGGCATTTCATCCTCAACAAAACACAAATAATAATCTAGCTTTTGAGCAGGAAAAAAGTACACCGAAAGTAAATAAACAAAAAACAACAAATATTATTTCATTGATTATAACAAAAAGTAATAGACCTGGTATTTTGCATACATTTTTTCCTGCTCAAAAGTTCGTTTCATGTCTAGATCAAGCCAAATGCTTTGGACAAAATTGCAAAAAAAAATCTTGTTCTACAAGTATACAACCTTTAAATCAAATTGAAATTCCTACAATTTCTTCGAAATACAATTATCTCAATGTTGATGATCTGCCGAGAGAGTTACACAATTTAACATCTCTTTAAAAAATATGTCCTGTAAAACAGATGTTTTAACGACCATGATTATATTATATTATTGGAAGGCAATAGGAAGGCAAAAGGCTTTAAATATAACAATTGAAGTGAATGGCTTTTCATCAAGATCAGAATACGCGGATAATGAAAGCAATGAAAAATACGTGGCATTCGATATCAGCTATGCTATTTATATTCAAAGAATAAAATAAAAGAAATGTTGATATCAAATATGTTTGGAATGCTTCAATGGGCTTTCCATAACTATATGCAGATTGCTACATTCAAAAAAGCTGCATTCCTATAGGACGTGACTATTCCCAAAATAAACGATAATGTTGATTGTTCTAGTAATGATATTCTGTTAGTGTTAAAGACATATATGGAGATAAAAGTAAACAAGCGGGTATATTGGAAGTAGAGAGTGGTGAAATGTAGCTTCCGCGTGTGTTTGCTTCAGGAGAAGTTTATACAAAGTATTTGGTGTGTTTTTGTAAAAACAAAATACAAATATAATATTTTTCTTTCAGCCCTATCACATGACAAATATTTGTTAATGGTAGATATGTACAGAGTGAAGTGGATTGTCTGTCACTGCTGGATATTAAACGACTCAACAGCAAAGTGATTTGTTTTTAAAAGAACTATATCTGTGTTTATAAATCATCAAAGGGATGGTAACGTTTTCAGGAAAATGAGTTGCTTGACAACTTCCGTTCAAAGGGCCCTATACTTTATGCATGACCCGATCGACTGGTGACACACACAGGCGTGCAGTTTTAATGCATGAAGTATAAGCAGACTATCGCCAGTATAGCCTCTCAAAACAACGAATTAACCTATAAATAGAACAATAATACATGATAATATTTTTAAAAGATTTAATTACATCTATTAATATTAAGGATGGTATGAAACATCGATATTTTCAAACATATTCCACATTGCATTTGGCATAAAGAAACGAATTCATCAGAATTAATTCTTGGGACTGGCACCATCTTCCGCCCTAAGGCACATGATTTCTTGGTCATAGTATGGAAACATTTGGGATTTTCACACTGTACATGTAATAGAAAACAAGTGTTGTGTTTGATAAATACGGATCAGCCCTCGCCCATCGGAACTTAATTTATGGATCATACACGAATAAGGGTCAGATCTCGACCTTATAATCAAATACACAATTTCTGAGTATGAAAATATGAATACAAATGCAAATGTATTTACCTGGATTAGCCATACCTTGTCATATATTCCCTTTTCCATGATTTTGAAACAGTTAAGACACCATCTTATTAACATATACACAATTTTCCCCGAATCTGCTCCTCTATGAGTACTAAGTGCCCGTGCCATCAGTTGTAAAATGGCATATACTGACAGAATTACCCCTTAATCAGATATACTTATGCTGGGCATAAAGAAACGAATACAGTCATACATTGCACAACCAAGATAATCCATGGGTTATAACATGGAAAAGGTTGGGATCCCACCCCTATACATGTAACAACATATTAACATATCTTCCTTATTCAGCTTAGTAAACTCTGACTTCATATAAAAAATTGTAAACGCAATGAATAAAAAGCTCTGCTAAATGATGCTTGTGTCACATATATAGCAAGATAACTGGCAATGTAAACATTGGCGGATTCCTTCTTTTGACGGGGCCGGCCGAATAGTTGGGAATCTATTTGCAATAGTACATTTAATTAGAGTTTTTTGCGATAATTGCAAACAAATATCCAGTTTAGTGATTCCGGCTCCGTCGCCTTTGATTTGCATTTATTTATTGATCAAAAATGTAATGATATTACTTTCCTATAAATAGACACAACTTTGTTCTTATGTGTTTCGAGAAATTGTGCATTTAGGTATGGCAAAGTTTTCAAAGTCATCATACTGCATTAGGGGCATTCCAAACATTCTCTTGATAATGATGTTAATTTTGTGGATGTTCAAATGAATATGTTGTCTTTGTTTACAGAAATGTTTTTTGTATAATGATATTCAATTATGTTCATATTTCATGGAGTACACGAACATACAAATGTAGTTTCTTTCATCCACGAAATTACAGGTAACGCTCATTTTCTTTCTCTGCACCCCCAAAAAAGTACAAGATATAAAAGCTATCAATCACAAGGCTGAAACCTGTCTGGGAAAGCTTACAATGGCACGAACCTCGACTTCAAATCCGGGCAATTTTACCGTTACGCTGCCACCTGATTCGATTGATATACGTTTATGGCTCAGACTAAAAGCCTACTTGTGTCATCCACAAGTTGGCGCGTACAGAGCTTTCAATTTCATCAATGCAATTTTAAGGGTGCAGAAAACTTAACAGAGCGTAACCTTAGGGTTTTGAAAGGCGATTGTCTTTTAAAACTATTATTTGCACACATTATAATGTATTCTACCATATTTCATAGTTGTTTTTCGTATAGCCGCCAAATAAACATCGTAGCTATGTTTTGTATGTGTTGGAGCTTACATTGTACCTTATAGAAACTACTTTTTTACAAGGTAAGCTTCAACACACGAAACTAGATTTTCCACTGAAAGTATATTTATTTGGTTGTATCATTTCTGCAATTTAGGGAAGAAATCCAGACGTGTTTCAGAAAATGCCTACTATTCTAGCACATTTGGTTTCGCCACCGTTTTATTTTGTTGGGTTTCATGATGTTTGTTTTGTTTTCATTTTGTTCAACGTTCTATCTACAGCTAGGGTCAAGTGCCTCCATGTGTGTTGTGTATGCGTGGTGCTGTGTGGTGTGTTTGGGTGGTGCTGTGTTTTGTGTATTCGTGGTGCTGTGTGTTTGGTATGCGTGGTGCTGTGGGTTGTGTATGCGTGGTGTTGTGTGTTGTGTATGCGTGGTCATGTGTGTTGTGTATGCGGGGTGCTGTGTGTTTTGTATGCGTGGGGATGTGTGTTGTGTATGGGTTGTGCTGTGTGTTGGGTATGCGTGGTGCTGTGGGTTGTGTATGCGTGGTGAAGTGTGTTGTGTATGCGTTGTGCTGTGTGTTGTGTATTCGTGGTGCTGTGTGTTGGGTATGCGTGGTGCTGTGGGTTGTGTATGCGTGGTGATGTGAGTTGTGTATGCGTGGTGATGGGTGTTGTGTATGCGTGGTGCTGTGTGTTGTGTATGCGTGGTGCTGTGTGTTTCATGATGACTTCTTTTCCTTTTGATGTCTGTTCAGGTTCTGTTGTTGTCTTTTTGTACCAACTTTGATCTATGATGTTGCGCTTTCATATTCAACAGGACACCAAACAGAGAGTGCAATGCACATAATTACAGGTAATTGGTTACTAAATTCGTTGCAAGCCTACAATAAATCTTTCAGTGCATGTTAGGTCACAAACAATTCCAAATTCCAATTTATTTCATCACTTGGCGTGATTTAACAATAAATTTTGAAATCAAATGTAATTTTCTTGTCACTTTTTAGAATTTGTTCTTATACATTTTTTTAATTTATTATACATTTTATCATCAGACTTTCGTTTTTACATTGCTTTTAGGGGATATTTCATACTCGGTTAATGATATTCATCTCATAATGAAGAGTAAATGTATTGGTGAAGGTCGCCATCCTATCTTCTTGAAATATCATAAATGTAAAGTTACACGAAATGTAAAAAAAATAATCTATAATGGCTTTTGGATATACTGACTTAAAGGGACTAAAGAGAATTTGAAACAAAACGTTTTGAATATGAAACCACTAGTTTTGTTTTCTTAACAATCAAGGACCTGTTTTACGGATCCCTTTCACGTATAAATTGTTGTCTTTGTTTTAACAATATTAATTAATTTTATCTTATTGGCAATGACCTACACCATTGTACACAGGTTATCCTAAAAGGAAGAGAGTCTTTGAAGTCTCAATCATGAATGTGGTCATCTGAAGTAATTGGTGACCTTTTAGAAGTGTCGTACATTTTGTCAAAGAATCAATCAGCCTTCATTCTTAATTTTTGTATTTTGGATGACCCTGGCTGCAAAGCTAGAACAGGTTGGTCAAAGAACAGTTTCTCAAAATCCATAGGTAATTTGCCCTATTTCTTTCTTCTTCAGTATATAACAAAACTGCACAAAATCCTCTTTTACTGTTTTGGGTTAAGTTTGGTTTCGTTTGGTTGTATTTCGTTTAACGTCCTATTAACAGCTATGGTCATTTAAGGACGGCCTCCCATGCGTGCAAGATGCATGCGTGTAGAGTATGTGTGTGTATTTCGGGAGGCTGCGATATGTTCGTGTTTGTCTCCTTGTGATAGCGCGGAACTGATGCCGACTTTATAGTGCTACCTCACTGAAACATACTGCCGAAGACACCCATCAGGACGCCCCTATAAATGTATGACCGGATATTTTAGACGACAACATATCTTTATTCTAATAATATGAGCTCCCATTTCCTAATAAAAGGCGAATGGCGATATAAACATATCGTTGTTAACCAATGTCGACCTTCGTTTTATATATACATATATATATATATATATATTGAGGGGGGATATATGTCAGTGACTAAGATGAAATGTAATGAGGATGAAATCGTGAGAATTCTTCAATTCCTGATCGACGGTATTTCCAGCAGACTGTTGGTATTCCCATTTCATATAAAACTAAAGGAATTAAGGAAATTTTCAGGACAGGTAAAAAGAAAACTTGTCAGTTCCTTAATTTCATTTTCATACATAACGAAGATGTCCTGTCTTTAAACAAATAACGATTCGATCGTGAAGGTTTCTTTTCTTGACAGCTTCATCCCTGCTTCCCTCATCTAGTTTGAAGCCCAGCTGCGTAATCTAAGACCTACTTACAGCAATATGTTGAAGACGCAGGTTAACTTTTATGGCCCTTACCTCGGAATCAGAAAGTCTAACCTTTTTGAAATTTAACATGGTTATACAAGGTGATATGTACAAGTGCAATAGGGATTTAAAAAGTGCTTAAGGTTGAGGTCAAGATTACAGTTTCTAAATAAAGATCATGGGGGTACGCTCCTTATCTGGGAATTCAAATGTTCTTCTTGAAATTTTACATGGTGATACACTGTAATATGTAGATATGCATAAGGGGTTTAGTTTGTTCGTAATGTCAAGGTCACTGTTACTAAAATAACCCGGGTGGTTCTTCCTTATCTCGGAATCAAAAAGTCTCATCTTTTTGAAATTTTACATTGTGATACAATGTAATATTTAAATGTGCACTAGGCAGGGACTTAAACATTTTCAAAGGTCAAGGTCACTTTTACTAAACACAGAAGGGGAGAGGGGGCTGTTACAGTCCTTAGTTGGGACAGATATTTTACAAATTTGGCATAGGGATACACTGTCATATGCAGATGTGCAATAGGGGTTTTAAAAGTTTTTAAGGTCAAGGTAATTGTTACTAAAAATTCAGATCCTGTGCTCAAATACAGTTTCATGTTAAGTGTAAGAAGTGATAATCCATAAAAAGTCACATTTTATCAATAATTTGGAAGAATTGTGGTTTGGAAGAAATGTGGAGAGATGTACATGTACAGCCATATTCCGTTTTCAATATTTCCATTGGACTATTTTATTTTGACACACATTAACTGTGTGACACAAGTTGCTAATTAAATTGTGAATCGCCCGAACGCCAAGGTATAATCTTTGCACAAAGTATGTACGTCTCGAGTAGATCGTATACTGTATTATCTCGAAATACATCTTTCGAGTTGATTTAAAATCCTAACAGAGATAAATAATGAATACAAAAAAAATCTTCGATAAAGACATGTTAATTATCATTTAACTTAATAGATTTGTTTGTGCATGTTGTCCAAAAAAATCATAAAAAGACAGGTCCATTTTATCGATGATTCCCCAACCATGCAATGACACGGCCTTTCTCTAAAGTCATCATTCAGTTTGTAATTTCGACAGGATTATCAAACGTCAACGTATTAACTATGTGACAGTCTATTGAGAAATCGTGCCGTAACACACGTCCTTGAAAGGCCAAAGCTGTTAATATGACGTAAAAGACAGACTAACCAAAGATTAAAAGGTTGATACATTCGACTTGGTTGTCTTGCTTATCACAAATTTATATCGAAACCTTGCTATTGTTTATTTTTAGTAACACGAAATTAAGGAGCAGGTTGAAGGGTTTGTCTCTGTTTTAATTGTGGGGCATACTGATAACTCGGTCTTTTGGATTTCTTTTTTAATTAAAAAAATCGTTAGCATGCCGTATATTTAATTAAGTTCTCTTGTTTTTGAATATGCTTGTAACAAAAACTATATTTAGGTAAAGGGTATCACTGCAACAATTAACGTCGCGCATACTTGTTCAACGTCAGATTTGTTTTCTTTTTCTTCTCTTTTTTCTTGAAGGACTTTCCGCACTATATAGAAGATGAAGCAACATAAAGTGTTTTTTGTGGCTAAGAGTAACTGCCGCTGTCAGATTTTTCATATATGTTTTGCAGCCCACCAATTAGACACTCATATTGCTGCTATATGTTAAATCCCTGTACGGTAGCACTGGTTAGGCGTAGGCTTTGGAATGTAAAGGTTTCCAGTCTGACCCCATTTTGCTAACTATATATTTTTATTTCTAACTATATTTACAATTCTGTCAAATGTATGGCAAGATATGATCTTCATTAAATAAATACATAATTTGAAAAGGTCGTTAACGAATATTTTTCAATAGTGACATTTTTTTGATTAATATATATGTATAATATATATAAGCAATGAAAATCTTGAATTTTGATGAATGAGTATTTATACTTATATATATGCGGGACATATGTATACATATAGGGTCAAAAATATAATTATAAAACAGAAATATATATATATAAATATAAAATGTCATGTTATAGAGGTTTGGTTTGTCTTCCAACAAGCTTCACTAATGATAAATGCTTGATAGGCTGTCACAACTTAGCTAGTCGCTCTAGTGTCCGAGGTCGATACAGCAATCCCTCAAGTAGCAGTGTACAGTAGCGTACGGTGGCCGTGATATTTTTGTACAATGAATAACCCCTGTAATATTACATGTATCAAAACTTTTTAAAAAATCAGCTCTAAAATTGGCATATACATGATGAATTGGACTATGTGGGCTTCACATTAAAAAAAATATCGGATATGGCTTAAGATTACATTTTTGGCCATTTACGAATCGGTGTCTTCACAACAAAAGCTAGCTTTTCATGTAGTCTATTTTTGTACCCAGCACATGTGTAAATATTGTGAAAAATCTAGTTTGACGACCTATGCTAAAACGTGAGTATCTGTGACCGAGTAGGTGATATTTAATTTGAGACAGGTTTTTAAGACAAAATTACTACTTGCGTGGGTCAAATTTAGTTTTTTGCATTTTTTGGCGATTTTTGATGTGGTAACCATGGTTTTGATACGTCCTAAATCTGGGGAAATCACTTTTTGATTTTTTTTTCCAAATAACCGTATTCAAAATATAGTTTATAAATATATATATATATGTAGGTGTGTTGTGCAGGATGAACCCACTATCCATGTTTATCAGAGACATGCCCTTTATTTTTAGGGTCAAGCCATTGCTACCTCAACATCTTAAGCAGTCGACTGTCAATTTGTTTCCTCTGGTAATGATAATTCACTGGCAAAGATGTTCTGAAAAAATATAGGGCGCTTTATCTACCCTCTGACAGTGGGTGTAAACTATTCTACCGGACAGACGGTTCCTTTTATACCAATGAACATAAGGCGATTTGTATACCTGTCGACAAAGGGCATTGTATTATCTCACAGGAGACAAAGGCGTATAAAAGGCGTTTTTAATAACCACTAACAGGGGGCATTGACAAAAAACGCTGACAGATACCCCTCCTTCCAGAAGGTGTTTTTAAAACCCACTTACAGGGGGCATTTTATATACCCGCCGACAGAAGGCGCCTTATATACCCCCTGACAAAAGGCAATTAAAATACCCACAGACAATAAAATACCCATAGCCTTTCACTGCAACCGCTTTATACTGCATACCGGGAATTTCCGATGCCGTTTAATTTTTCGTCTTTTTCGCATTCCGTAATTAGGGCGAATTTATCATTACAGCAAGAATATTTTAACAACATAACATCCATAGTAATAAAATGTGATGGGCAGAAACCGCTTTTACCGTCAAGGTGCGAAAATTAGACTGGGAGACAATGACCTTGTATACAGTATACTCGATGGCAGAAGATGCTTTATATAGCCGTTGGCAGATGGCGATTTCTTAACATGTGTTAGACAGCACTTTATATTGCCGCTAACGGAGAACGTTTTATACATGTATATTTTCTGTCAAAAAGGATGGCTACATTGTATTATAAAAGTCTGGTGATTATGAACATTCATTCCAGCTTACCTAGGACTTGGTGTATGCAGTGCTATTATAGGATAGCTCTTTGATTATTAGTAGCATTATAATCCATGTTCGTACTTTGCTAAAAGAACCACTACATGAATCCAAATTATACTTGATATCACAGACAAACATGCATGGGCTATGTTACAGAAGGCAATTGTTGCATTATGTTAAATCAAACATCCTTCAAAATGTTCCATTTATGACATTTTTGGATCCCTATTACACTGCCGAAAACTGCAACTTTGTATTTTCATTCCTTGCGGGACTGTTATATTTCCTATTTTTATTATTCTACAGCTCAAGAGGATCCTCCTTGGGAAACCTCTCAGCGAAATGGCAGTAGATGACATTTTGAAATGCCACGATACCATGACACTTTTGGAAATACTGGATATTCGAGTAAAGGAGTCTGCAGTCGATGTGAGTTATACATCTTCCGAACGATGGTGAGGGTGGTCTCGATAGCTATATGTGTGGTGAGCCAGCTCGGGTAGAACAGCAGTAACCACCGCCGAAGTTTAGCTGATTTGGAAACATAGCTACAAGGAAATGTTCACTTAGAGCCAACTTTGAAAGATTGTACAACCATAGGAGGTTTCTATCGACCGAATCGAACGCTTTCGTCATGTCTATAAAGCAGACATATGTAGTTGACCAGAAATGTTCCGGTATTATTTGTAAGAGGTGTGATGTCGTGTATTATTTATACGAGGCGTGATGTCATGTATTATTTCTACGACACCTGATGTTCAATATTTTTTAAATGTAAATACTTCTTCGGATTAGGGAACGAATTGTTTCTCTTAAGTTATCTCACTGCTCCGACTTTCCTCTTGAATGCTTTTGCGGACTCTGCTTAAATTGATCGTATTGAAATTTCTTGCTTGCTTCATGTGCCGCTATCCATCCGTCTATTTGTACGAGGCATGATGTCATGTATTATTTCCACGACAGCTGCAACCTCTTTGAATCGTTCCTCTATCTTAAAATCTTGACATACTATCATTTTTAACCGTGGCTTTGCAGTTTTCACATAACTATAGACAGTCTTGTTATAACACAAGTAGCTCAGATTCTGCTTTTGTCATCCTTGACATCTGTCGCATTCCAGTATTCCAGATTCATGCTGTTTGTGACACGATACACATTCCATGCGTCCTTGCGTAGCTTCTTCGCCGCTGTTTGCTGGTGTAACGAAGTGCTTTGCTCCTATGTGCAGATGCTTTTTGCTGGTATCCAAGGCCGATGATCCGCCATCTTTCTTTTGTTGTCCTGCTACATATTAAAGAATATTCCTTTAGTTCTTCAGCTCGGAGACAAATCCTTCTAAAGGATAGAAGACAAAATATTCTACAACCGTGATAAATATGAGAGACGTTCTAAAATTTCTACTTTACAGAGTAAAACAGTAAAAATAATACATTACATACGGCGGGCGTGTATTGTTACATACCTGCTGTACTCATGTTCAATTTTTGCATACAATCTACGTTTTATTTGTAGTAACATAATGGAATTTTGATGGTTCATAGATGGATGGTTGATGGTTCATAGATGGACAAACACGGCTGTAGGTAATTAAATGTACCTGTACATGTAACCGGGGAGGGCGTTCGCATAGAGTAATGCGCAAACATCAGTCAACAGCAAAATGTAACCAATGCGTAGGCCTAGTCGTAAACTTTCTGTAGCATCCTTATTGTGTTTAATGTTCCGGTATATGTTTTATCGTCAACATATGATTGGCAGTATCGACAAAATAAGATGTTTTGGCGTGGAAGTAAAAAGGTATGTATCCTTTATCATTGGTGATTTTTAATTTTATTATAGCTTTTCTAAATCTTACAAAGAACATCTCTTGATATGAGACAGTATTCGTTATCTTTTATTGAGTTCTAATAAGGCCGACGGCAACTTGACTTACCGGCTCAATACATAAAGATTCTTCCATGTTTTCTTTGCAGTTTAAAATTTCATGTCTTTGAAGATGTTTTCGAATCAAATGGAATATCTTCGTAATTTATTTTATCATTCATCCGCTCTTATTTTACTGTCGTTCGTTAAATCAAGAAAATACAGTGTAGCCCGAGAGATACGAATTGTTCAGTTTTATTATTCAGCAATGAAAGAGGAATAGTACAGTATAACCTGTCTAAACCGCCCCATGTCTAATCCGGACCATGTCTAAACCGGCTGTGATTTGTGGTTTCGGCATATTCCCTATATAATAATTGTAGTTAAACCCTGTATAAACCGGACCCTCTCCATTCTGAAAACTGGCGTTATTTCACAAAATTTGTCATAGTAATCCATGTAAAAACAACCTGTTCATTCCGGTCCTGAAATTTCTCTCGGCCGGCTACAATCTAAAGCAAACACATTCTAAACAAATTAGCGCTATCGAATGTTGAGTCGTCCTTCATTTGTATTATATACTGTATATTTTGTAAATTATTAAGCGTTGCAATTGATTCATTTCTCTATGGTTTATGTTGACACACAGATCCTATGCAAAACACTACATTTTTGTATTTCAAAAAATGACATGCCGACCTTGTATAAACCGGACACCTGTGTAAACCGGACACATAATTTGGTCCCTGTGGCATCCGGTTTAGACAGGTCATACTGTATTTTGAAGGAAAATCCAGCAAAAACTGTCGCTTGACTGCAGTTTTTTCTCCACCCTAACAAAACAACTCCTTTAATGGAAATGATCTACAAGTTTCATATATGTACATGTATTATCATTATCATTATTACAAGGATGGTGTCCTTTATTGATGACTATAGGCGTCAATGTTTTGAACATAAACGTATTTGTAGCAAACAGCTCTAGGACAAAGTTCACCTAGCTTTATTCTGTCGTTACTCCTCAGCTAGCAATGTATGTCATGATGAAATTGTACTTGTCATGTGATACTGAACGAAATCCGGCTCCTTTAACAGATACCCCAGATTTGTAAGAAAGTAATAAGTATTCTTGTGTTCATCTAGATGTACAAAGCCTGAAACAGAAACTTGATAGTCTCGATACTGAACTATTTAGTCATACAATTTTATCCTTTACCGAGACCAGGGTCCGTATTCATGAAACCGTTCTCATGTTCAAGCACGGATTTGTGCTCAAGCCAGCTTTCTTGTAACTCGCCTAAATCATGTCAACGATCAAACGGTCAATTATAAATATTAAAAACAGTATATTTGGCTTCAAGTTTCTTCAATTGTTTTCCAAAACTTTGACAAAATAGGATTTCTTAAATAATTCATAACTGGAACAAGAAATTAGGCTTGAGCACAAAATCCATTCTTGAGCATGAGAACGGTTTTATGAATACGCGCCCTGGTTAACACCTGACGATGAAGATTCCCCAGGTCTGAGCCTGTCTGGCTTTCTTTACCCTTTAAGTTTCGTACGGCCCGATGCAATTGCGGGTGATATTGCGGTATACGTTAAGTATGATATATCAGCAAAACGCAGAAAAATACTTGGAGATTCTCACTTTTGCATGTGCTTGGCTCGAATTTGTTTTTTCTGGTGTAAATTCTTTACGATACTTTTACCGTCATCCAAACTCTCCTGTCCATTTATAGGATCATATCGCTCAGTCGATAGATTTGACGTATAATTCCGGAATATCAAACATTATAGTAACTGGTAATTTTAACGCAAAGTTGCTTGTAAATACTAACCACAGTGATCACCTTCGTGAGTTACGTTGGACTTTTAAATTTTCTCAGATGGTCAACACCACTACGTATTTTTACTGAAAGATCATCTTCTCTCCTTGACATTGTCTGTGTAAGTGATAAAAATCTCATTCATAAATGTATAGTAGGATAAAGGTTTTTAGACCAACCTGTTATACATCATTGTCCTACTTATTGTAGCCTAAGTATTCCAATTACCCATATAAATTGTTTAAAGAGACATATATGGCTATTTAACCATGGACATTACGATCTATACAGATGAAGACTTTCGCTTATGGACTGGGACAATGCATCCTCGATATCCTTGGGTTACGCTCACTTTCGCTCCCTACACCCCTGGAATATGTTATAGCAAAATTGAAGGCTCGGTTTGCGCCACCTTGTTGATGAGACAAGGAGACTAGTTCGATCCTTTGATATACATCAAAAGAATTTCGCGGTCACGTAACGGTAAAAGTTGACAGGCTTTGAAGTCTGGCGTCTCTCCTTTGTTATCTTCAAAGGACAGGTATCAGCCTAGCGATTGGTCTTTTTTTTACCTGAGACCAATCAAACAGCTATTTTCGTGCCTTCAATTTTGCCATGACATATCCCAGGGGTGTAGAGAGCGAAAGTGAACGTAACCCCTGGATATCGAGGATGGGGACAATGTGACAGATATCGACAACATAGACAAATGTGTGGACGACTTGACAAATATACTTTTATCTACAGCGAAGGCGTGTATTTCTAAAAAGAATCATCACTGTCGGGACGCATAATTTTGCATAATAATTCATTTTTTTCAGCATGATGACTTTGACAAAGCGAGTATTTTTAAACGACTAGTTTTGCTCCCAAGCTACTGTAAACGACTCTAACGTTCCACTCCCCAACATAGTTAGAGTGTGTGACAAGCGTTTAGTTGACATTACTATTTCTCCTATTAGACTGTTCTAAAGCCGTCAGAACTGGCCTTATTAATGCACGACTCTTGAAAGAAGCTATTCGTATTATTAGTGACCCATTGAGTAACATAATTTCCCAAAATATGGAAACAGGCAAATGTTACGCCCGTCTATATAAAGGGTGACAAATAGTCCCCTTCAAATTATAGACCAATTTCTGTAGTATTGGTAGTTTAAAAACCTATGGAACGGTGTGTGTACAATCATGTATAATAACTTTGTCATAGAAAATTCCCTCCTATCGCCCAATCAGTTTGGTTTTGGACGCGCCTCCAAATCAGCTTCTTTCGGTCGTTCGTTATATAACCTCGGCATTACAATATAGACAAAGGCAAATAAATTCGTTTGGTATTCTGCGACATAAACATAAGGCCTTTTTTTAATTATCAAGTTTTGGTATTGATGGAAATTTGTTGAAATGGTTTAAGCACTACTTATCACATCGTACCCAAGAGTCGTTATAGATGGCAAAACGTCAAACTGGCGTGATGTTACAGCTGGTGTTCCCCCAAGGGTCTATATTAGGCCCTTAATTGTTTTCTTATTTTTATAACTGACTTTGTTACAACGACATCGAAGCAATAATTAAATTATTCGCTGACGATACGCCCCTATATACTATTGTGAACACATCTGTGGCTAGTACAGACCTCATCAATAGAGATCTGCATAAAATATGTTCGGTCCAGAAGATGGCTCGTAGACTTCGATCCTCTTAAAACTGAAGCCCTAAAATTTAGTAGAAAAAATGGACGTTTAGGTCACCCTCTTCTTTCCATGAACGATAACAAACAAACATCTCGGTGTCTACTTATCTGACAATGGCGCTTGGGACGACCATTTGAATTGCATTATAGTGAAAGTAAATTTAAGTTTTCTCTTGACCGTCAATCACTTCAAACTATGTATTTTTCGTTCATCTGCCCAGTATTAGAATAGCCAGACATTGTATGGGACAATCTAACAGTTGCTCAAATAAACCGTTTAGAAAATCGAAATTTAGAGGCCGCACGTATCGTAACGGGAGGAACTAACAAGAGTTACTTATATCGGGAAACAGGATGGCAAACCCTTACCAAAAGACGTCAAGCTCACAAAATATTTAAATTTCATAAAATGGTACATGGATTGGTTCCCCCTTACTTACAAGATATCCTCCCAAATAGAAATGCTGATGTACATAATCCTACTACTACAGATGTTGATAAATTTCGTCCAATCTTTTTGTCGCACTACTCAGTTTAAACATTCGTTTATTCCGGATCCGTCCGTCCTAAAATGTTGGTTTACACTAATGGATTTTATTTTAGGTAATCGTCAAATACAAGTTGCTAAAATCCTTACAAATATCCTACAGGATACAAGAGTTTGTGAACAAGAATTTGACGGTGTATTGTCAAACGCATTACAAATGCAACGTTGTTTACCAGAAAAAAATAGCCGCCCACATATTCTATTTTTAATGAACCAATACACAGGCAAATTTTGTTCACGTGAATTTCACGTGAAATTTTTCTCGTGAAGTTCACCTGAAACGAGCTTATACATGAAATTCACGTGAAATTTTTCATATGAATTTCACGTGAATTTCACAAGAAATTCATGTGAATTGAGATTTCATGTGAAATTCACGTGAGTTCCATGTGAAATGAGTTTCACGTGAAATTCACGTGAACAAAATTTGCCTGTGTAACAAACAGTATGAACTACAAACACTTCCATGTGCTGAACAAACGCAGAATATCTTTATCAAAACATAATAATGCTTAAATCCTTATAACTTTTTAAGAATTCAATAGACAGAAAATATTGTGGGAATACAGGTTTCTAGCCTAAGTGTTTGTTTTACTGTTTTCCATGTGTATCCCTGTATTGCCATCCTAGTGTAACAAAAGATTCGGTACGGCTATTCTATCAGCGTATGTAGCGATATTACTGGTGCAGTCTATTTATTTACATGGGTGTTTACTTTTGAGACGACCGGATGTTGGGGACTTACCTGAAGAGGTTCTGGGCTCACTGCGCATACGCCATAGATTAAGCCAATCGGAATGGGTGTCCGATATATGTTACATAGGGCCAGGAGGCTAGGGTTTAAAAGGGGATGCACAGGCAGAATCAGAGACTTGCGTGGCCGGAAACCCGACTATATCAGGAGAGGAAAACCTCTCCATCCATGCGCTGAAAACAGTGCTACCATAGGCGCTGAAAACAGTGCTACCACGTTAGGGAACGTTAGGGCTGGTTAGTTGAACGTATATCAGTATGCTGGGAGGGGTTGGTTTTCAACGTCATATATAATTACTTATAGGCCTTATTTTACCACGTGGGTGCTGATATATGTAGGTTTACTAAACATACGTTCTTTTCTACACACTGTAGGGTTTGTTCTGTCTTGTATTATATGCTACTGTTATTAATGTACGTATTCTTTGCCGTGTTTTTAACGGCTACCTTAGCCGTGTGATATGTAATAAACTTTAGTTAACTTTGAAACACGGTGTTGATTGATTTATAACTCGGATACTCCTCCACATCTGACGGACCTGTGTCTGACTGTACAGGCGGACGCACTATTTTACTGGGGACATTCTTGGGGATTGCCGCCGGCCAGCTTGTCGGTAGTTTTGAGGAAAACATAAATTACTATACGATCACTTTCATCTACCGACGCTGGGCAGGCTCTCCCCACAGACGTCCTATTACAATATATTTACAACATGTACATGTCTTACACTTAGAATAAGTCAGTTTTGTTTATGACCATTGAACAGATAAAGCAAAAGTACTTCTCGAAACAATACGCGGGGATTACGACGAGGAGCTGCAGGGTAGCACGCTCGCCTTTCACCTGGACGTACGATCGTTGTTCGATTCCCCGTGGTCATGATACGGTATAGGATCACCTGCCCGACAACGTGGATTTTCTCCGGTTCTTGGTTTTCTTACATTAGACAACCTGTGCACTTCGGCCCGGGCCAACAAGAGTTTTTATTTGATAGAAACTTGTTTCATTATTGCTGTAAATTATAAAGTTTCATTTAATTTAATTTAAAACATGTAAGGGAAAACTTTCAAACAAAAGTTAGAATGGAAATCAATGGCGCATTCACTAACCCATTCACCCGGAGCTTGATGCGCAGTGTGTAAAGATCTAGAGAATAAATGGATATCCAAAATTAATTCAAGTCAATCAATACTTAATAAATTGAACACTCCTTACAAAGGTAGCTACGCATACATCATCACAATGCAGTGACAGTCTTTTATATGTAGCAGAGCGCTATCTGGCTTACCGGTTCACTCCGTGTTATATTATCTTTAACCTGTGACGGGGAAAATTTTGCAGTTTGTTAGCTCCAGCAAGGACCATTTAAACATGATTTTTTTATCGGATTTTAATGATGAAGCTATGGGCGCCTGTCTCATATAATTGTATATTTTTGCTCATAAATGTTAAATTTATTATGTTGTTGTATATGTTGCCATTTACTTGGCCGACTTCACTGTTCCCTAACGCGCTAGAAGCGAGTTCGTTATGATATGCACAGCAGTATGATTAGCAGAACGTGGTAATTAGACAACAACGTTGGTGAATACGCTTCTGTTCATTATGATTTCTAATTATAACTATATCGTTACAACAGTATAAGTATCGTGAAAAAATACATATCTTCTAATGGATGTTTCTTGTAATGGATGTTTCTAAAACTACTCTTACCATTGTCCCACTAAAATATCAACGAAGAACTATAACTGCTTTACGTCTCCCCGAAATAATTCCTAGTGCTTTTTATTATTGGTAGCAATCGCCAAAGAAAACCATTTCATAGCGTTTTGAAATAATTAATCAATCATTGAAATGAAGTTGAGCTTCAATTAATTACAGTGAAAAACTCGTCATCGGCGCTCTATATCTTACTCAAAGTCGTATCACCGTCCCACTAAAATAACTAGGCTCTATGTGCTACTTTTATCATTGCCCCATTAGTTCACAACAGAATGAATCGCGTGAGAAACAATCCATTTGGTTTTTTGTTCCCCAGCCCCTTTCAAGAATGGAGGAGTTATTTCCCTTATTGGTAATTGTGATGAATAAATCCCGAGGAATTCCGAAAAAAAAAGCAAATATATTGTTTGATCATTTTTGGAAATGATCCGTAATGGGACGATGGTAAGATAAAGCCAGTTTGCTTATGTTACTAAATTTGTTTTTATGAGTGTACGCATTTGCTTGGCATTTGAATAATTTTGAATATTCGAATAAATCGAATGAAATAATAACTGCTCCCGGGAGATGTTATTATATTGGAAACACCATGACGTTCTGTACGATATTTTTGCTTATCTTACAAATATGATAACTCACAGATATCTTTAAAGGTAACTTAGACAACAAGCGGAACCAGGAATATATAATACTTAGCACAAATAACCAGCTAGGCCTAGGACCCATCGGCTAAAATATATGTAAACCGGAAGTTGTTCCAACGCCATATCTGTTTTTCAGCGGGCGAAAGGTGACTGCTGACTTCATCCTGACGATTTATCTCTGACATCAGCTTCAGCATATAACATCCGTTCAAAAAGTATGCCATGCAGAATTCCATGATTTGATTAGATGCTCTTCCTGTTTGAAATGTTACATAGCCTTATTGTTGGACTTTCAGAACGAATACGCAGAAAATCGGATGATATACCTACTCCGCAAATAGTGAGACAAATTTCACTTTCACACAGTATCCGGTAAGAGACTACACATGGGACAAGTAAGCTAGGCCTACTGAAGCGTGTTTAGTATGCAGGGGGCTTTTTGGCATAAGCTTGTGATAATTGACGGCTTGATACTAGTTGCAAATCGGGATAAGGAATCGAAGTAGCATTTGACATTCATAATCTAAAAACCTTAGTAGGGAAAGGATGCATGTTTGGTTGGTTGCGTTGGGAACTAGTTTCTCCCGTTATGCTAGTCGTTTCGGTAACAAGTCGTTTCGGGACATATAAAAAAATATCAAAATACGAATGAATGTTACAAGTTACATTTTTCTTTCCCTTTTCGTAAAAATCGATGTCAACACAGCTTTCGTCGTAGCCTATTTAGCAATAGTAGGCATATGGTGGCTTGATTTACAGTCGATGACCTGTAGTACGATCGCTTGGATAGTTGAGGGGGGGGGGGGGTTCCTGCCGACATTTACCTGATTGACAACATGTTAATTTGATGAAACTTATCCCATTATTAAATGGAGAGGAACAAACACCAAGTACCGAACACGCGGCCAATATCAATTAATTATTTTTACATAATTTCATTTGTTATTGAAGGTTCCTTGTTTGATATCGTGATAACATGTTTTCATTTTGCTTTGTATCTGTATGGAATACACTGCTAGATCCCAATTAAGGTAATATTGCAGCGGGTGAGAGAGTGCAGATGTAATTAACCGCGCGATTCGAGGGCTGATTTAAATGCCTCGATAGTGTCACAATTCACAATTGAGTCACTTAAGTGGTTCGAGTCTATGGTTGTTCTAACTAGGAACAAGTTCTTGTATTGTTCAGACCTACTTGATGTAACTACAAAAACTCTGTTGTTTAAACGGGCTAAACGGTCGACAATGTTGCTGGTATCAAAGTCAGTAAATGATTTGGCACGGATGTTCCTGGCTTGTTTGCGGGCTGGCAGGTATCTCCGAGGTGGTATGGCTGGCACCAACCCCTCAACGACTTTGTAGTAGTAAGACAGCCTGATGTTGCGGCGCCTGTCCTGTAGTGGTGGTATCTTCAGCTCCTTGAGCATCGATGTAACGCATCCCGGGTCTCTGGTCTTGTAGTCTCCCGAGATGAATCTAACGGCTCGGTGTTGCACTCGCTCAATTTTGTTCATGTCTGTGGTGTAATATGGGTACCACACGACTGTACCATACTCTAGAATAGGGCGTATAAGTGATATGAATGCACTGCGTCTGCTAGATGGTGGGCAGCTCCACAAGTTCCTATGTAGGAAGCCTAAGGTCGAGTTGGCTTTTTTGGTGGTGTTATTTATGTGGATGCCCCACTTAAGATCCTCTTGAGATGGTGATACCAAGGTAAAGGTTAGACGTAACCTGCTGGAGGATGGTGTTGTCCAGGCTATAGAAGTGTTTACTCTTACCCTGGATGCTGAGGATGTAGCATTTCTTTGCATTGAACTTCATTCCCCAAGATTTGGCCCACTGTTCCAAGTTTTGAAGGTCTTGTTGAAGAGTAACATAGTCTTGTTGAGATCTGATTGTACGGTATAGCAAACAGTCATCTGCAAAAAGTCTCGTTTGGGATTTCACACTGGCTGGTAGGTCATAAATGCGACACGAAAACAATATCGGACCGAGGATGGTCCCCTGGGGGACACCAGAGTCAACGGTTACTTGATGTGTAGTCTGGCAATCTAATATGACCTGCATAGTCCTAGCAGTAAGGAACTGTGTGAGCCATGTGTGTATTTTACCGTTTACGTATGATGACAGCTTGTGTAGGAGTTTTTTGTGAGGCACAGTATCGAAAAATCTAGTATTGCACAGTCGATCTGGGTGTTATTGTCGTGTGCTTTTAGTAGATCACCATGGTGATAGTTGAGATTCGCAGGAATACCCGGACCTGAAGCCGTGGTTTAAGGTGGTAAGTATATTGTTACCCTCTAAATGTTTCATGAGGTGACGGCAGATAATATGTTCTGGTATCTTGCACGATACGTAAGTCAGTGAGATTGGACGGTAGTTTTCTGCAAGGTGTTTATCTCCCTTTTTAGGTCACCTGAGCTTTAGCTCAAGTGACCTATTGCTATCCGTTTTCGTCCGTCGTCGTCCGTCGTCCGTCGTCCGTCGTCCGTTAACATTTTACATTTCAAACTTAAAGTCAAGTTCTGCTGGGCCGATTGAACTGAAAGTTGGTAGGAATGATCGCCTCATGGTCCTGACAAAGTGTTGTTATTTTTCGGGTCGATCAGAAATCCAATATGGCCGCCACGGCCGCCATTTTGAAAACCTATTTCAAACTTAAAGTCAAGTTCTGCTGGACCGATTGAACTGAAAGTTGGTAGGAATGATCGCCTCATGGTCCTGACAAAGTGTTGTTATTTTTCGGGTCGATCAGAAATCCAATATGGCCGCCACGGCCGCCATTTTGAAAACCTATTTCAAACTTAAAGTCAAGTTCTGCTGGACCGATTGAACTGAAAGTTGGTAGGAATGATCGCCTCATGGTCCTGACAAAGTGTTGTTATTTTTCGGGTCAATCAGAAATACAATTTGGCTGCCATGGCCGCTATTTTGCTACTAAGTTCTAATAGGCCGATCTCACTTAAAATTGGTCTAGGAATGATCAGCTCATGGTCCTGACAAAGTTAAGTTAACATTATACTATTTTTTACTCAAATTGGTACATATTTCAACAACAAAAATAAATATTGTAGGACTCAGGTGACCGTTAAGGCCCATGGGCCTCTTGTTATATACACTGGAAATATTGGCTTTTAGCCAGTCTGATGGTAGTGATCCAGTGTCTAGCGATAACTTAAATACAGCACTAAGGCCTCACCGCAGCCGGAAAGGATCTTATTTGAGATCACGTCTGGACCACAGGCTTTTGCAGTGTTAAGGTTGCGCGTTTGTGACCCCGTTGACTTGGATGACAATGTTTGTTAGTGGATGTCGGATGAGTGCCCTATGTAGTTCTGGTAGGGCCTCGGCTGGGTCCTCCTTTGTGAAGACAGACTGGAATTGACTTAATAATATGTAGACTGTCACTGGTGAGTGTACCTCAGTCTTTCAGGGGTGCGACTCCGATGTTGTCCTGTTTTCTAGATTTTATGAAACGCCCGAAAGGTTTGCTGTCATTGTTTTTGAGTCCTTCGATTCTTCTATCATGTTGTTTATGTAGTTATATTCTGCTTTACGTATGGTTCGTTTGATCTCACGTTGATAATGTCTATAGTAAGACCATGTATTATTGTTCTTTGCTTGTTTATAGAGTCTTTGTTTGCGTCTGAACATTTTCTTGATTTTCCTATTTACCCACGGGAGTGATGGTGGTAGATCTAGACTAGAAAGTCTAGTCAGTATGTTTTTATCCGTGCTGTGTAGGATTCCTGTTTTAAATGTTTCCCATGTTTCGTCAATTGTACCTCCGCTGTTCGCTTTGTCGATGGTGTCGGACGATGTTTTCTTACAGTCCTGTTTGAGTTGGTCCCAGTCTGCTTGTGAATATTTGTAGATTTTGCGACGTTGTTGTTGGTTGTATACCAGTTTAATGTCGATGTCGCCACGATGGTTTCGTGGTCTGACAAGCCTTGCATACTAATTGAGGACTTAACTAGTGTAGGGTTGGATGTGAATACCAAGTCCAACATGTTCTGCTCTCTTGTTGGTGTTTCGTGAATCTGGCTAAGGTTGGTGGATGTTACATCTATTAAAGGCGTCGTCGCTCACGTGTTGGCTTGACCAGTCTCTGTTGGGACAATTAAAGTCCCCAGCAAGCACTGTACTTCTCTGGTTTGGAGTGTTGAAAAGTTAGTGTAACAAGTTGTCGAGATCCTTGATGTCTTTCATTTCCCGATGAGGCATATAGAAATTCCTGACATAAAGGTCTTTGTTCCTCGGTAGTTTTATTTTGACCCATTCGATTTCGCAGTTGGTCACTAGGCGCTGTTCCTCTGATGACACAAGGTTGTCCTTAACTAGTGTAAAGACTCATCCTCCAAATGAGCTGCGGTCATTCCTATAGGCTACGTAATTATCACGAAAGACTTCGCTCGATTTGATGTGCGCAGTTGAGGGTGGTTTTCCAGGTTTCACACCGTGAAGCCATGACTCTGTGGCGCAAACCATGTCTGGTTTAACGTAGTTTAATAGGACCGATAACTCTGACCTTTTGCCTGGTACACTTCTGCAGTTGATGGTCAGTATTCGTAGATTCTGCTTTGCTGGTAGGTCGTAGATAGATTTATTCCGGCTTGACGATGATGATGTGATAGATCTTTTTGATATTCTAGATGTGGATATAGGGCGGTCCCGTTGTCCGGGGCTACTGGTTTTCAACGGACTGAAAGCTTATCAAATGGAATCTATTGTGATGTCTGCTATTGGGTGGAAGTAGTTTGAACACTCGAGTTTGTAGCTATGGAATGTGAATCGTTGCAGTGAATACTATCACGCTTGCAACATAGCCAATTGACGTTTGAATGGTTGAGTAGTTCAAAGCCTTACTATTACTCTATTCCCTATTAATGTTGCCAACTTGATCAAGTTGACAATGACATTTTAACAATATAACACACGATCCACACCAAAAAAACAAACGTAAACACATGTGCTATACAACCCGACATAAACACGTGTGTTAAACAAACAGTAGAAAATAATTGAGATGTCCCGAAACGACTTTTGACATTCCCGAAATGACCCGGAAAAAGGTCCTGAAATGACTGCCGTCTTGTTACCGAAACGACCAGAAACCTGGAAGTTGACTGAAACATACCGTTTATAATTATCCTTGTTTATATAGATACTTTACCTCTGTAAACCAGGTGTATCTGGGTTTGTTAAGACCAGATAGGAAAGTTGAGATAGTTCCAGGCCTGCTTTTAGTCTTGTGCTCACTCCAGTAATCAGGGATGCAATATGACATGGTCATATATATATATATATATGTATTCTATTGTCTACTGTGACATTATAAAACTAAAAGATGTCATTACAAGCAGGGTCTCGTAAAGCAAACAGAACACAAAATATAGAAAATTACAAACTTATATTTAGCACATACATGCAACAACCTTAACACACACATATAGTAACTTATGAAGTTGAGGATATCGATGAAAACTTAACTTGTAGAATATATGTATAAATTAGGAATCTAAGTATAGGCAATCCAAAAATGAAAACAACTATGCAGTAGCAAGATTAAATACCTATTCAGGATCAATCATATACAGCTCACACAAGCTTTTGTCCTAGGACTGCAACGATATGCATATACCTCAGTATAGAATACATATCGGGGTACCCCCCGGTACAATACAAAGTTTTGCTCACACAATTGCAAGCTTTTGTCCTAGGACTGCTACGATATGCATATACCTCAGTATAGAATACATATCGAGGTAAAATACAAAGTCTTGCTTAAAAAGTCAACTTCATGATGATCGAATGCAGGATTTTATTTAGTTTTGTCAGAGACTTCAATAGTAAATTCTTTCGAAAATCAAATACAATTTTGTATTAATAATTTCTGGTACTTTTGGGAATGACTGCACAGTGGACCACATCTTGAATGAAGGATTCCAAAAAATAGAAGTACACTTTTTTTTTAGAGTTTGGTAAAAATAGATTGATAATTTAAATACTGTTGGTATATCTTTGATACGATACACAAGAAAGTGTCGCGATACGATACAGTATATCGTTGCAGTCCTATTGTATCCATTGTCTCTTAACACATTTTCCCTAAAAAAAAAATGAAGATGAATAGAATCTCTCAACCCCTTGTTGGTGAGATTCGAGGCTTTGCTGAGTGTTTTGCAACTTAAGAATTTTTCTCCGAGGGTTGAAATTCCCCTAACTCACCAACAAGGGGGTGAATGATTCTTTTTCTCTTACCCTGTTCTGACCCATTGTGTATCACATTCACGATGTAATGATAACGTTACATGCTAAATTCAGGGTTGCCGTGATGTTGATGGAATGTTGACGTTACATCATTGCATTGTTGAAATGACGTCATACCATTGTTATGAATAGGGGAATCCCCCCGTCTCAACCCTAGGGTGAGACCAGGAAATCTCACACCGGTAAAAGGGTGGATACACCTGTCCAGGGTAACAGAAGTTAATGTCCCTGATGTCGAATGCGTGCCTTGCCTTTATCCCATGTTTGTGTATATGCCACCCTGATGTTGTCATGATATTTGAGTTCGGTTTAACCCTTTCACCCCTATGTAACTTTAGTAGACTCTTCCATGCATTGATCTGGACGAGTCCATTATGGTCTACTTTGGTGAAAGGGTTAAAAGCCAAGCAGTAGTGTACATGTTTTCTCAATATATTAAGATTTCATGTTGGTATCCCTATGTTGACTCATGAAGTTCAGTAAGATCACCCAGCATCTCTTTTCAGATTGGGGTTGAATTCTTTCAAAAAAAAAATGAGTCATGGTAGGTTTAATGTTTACATTCTACAATGGAAATGTGAATGCTGGCCATGGGATTATATATAATTATATCATATTTCTTGTCTTAATTTGGATATAAGACAATGAATGACATTACAGTGTCATGCATACATTGTAAACTTATATATGTGGGTGTTGTACAAAAGCCTTGTGGTAAAATTGTTACTACATACAAACATAATTATTTGTTTATACCATTCTTATCTGGCAATAAGCCCCTGCTTCGTAATAAGCCCACCATTATCTATTGCAGTAATTAGGAAGAAATGCCAACAGAGGCTTTTTCATTGTCCTGTAATTAGCCCATCCCCCTACTGTCAGTCAGAAATTGTGTGGTGGCCCTTTGGACTACGGTAATTGCAGGATAAATACGGTATTGGGTAATTTTTTTTCCTACAAGTGCAACCACACTCTGCACTAATATCAAAGTAAAGAGTGAAAATTGAAGAACACAGGTATCAGTATGTATAGGTGTAAATGCACAAGGAACAACAAATAATATTGTTTTTATAACTATCTAGTACATTGCATCAGTGATTTCTTAAGACACATATTATTGATTCCTCCTAAAATTTCGTCTTTCAAGTATATATGTATGACTCTTAATGCTTTTTGAACCCATATTAAACTTCTTAGTATTGTATGGACTCGTCAAAAAAATGATCAATCAATACTTTGAAAATAAATATTAAGGATTTTGCAGGAAAAAAACCCAATATTGCATTAAAAGATCTAGACATCTGAGTTTCAGTAGTTTTGATTGAAATGTAAATATGGAACAGAACACAGCAGAATCACATTTTTTTTTCTTCAACAAAATTTTTGCAAGCCATAATATAGCCTGACTCACTGAATTAGGAAAATATCAGGTGTTAGAATTTATTGTTGACTGTTTTTCTGTTGTAGGTGAAGACACTATGACCTGATAGATATACACACTTTGTCCACTCAAGGACAGAGTGACTGCGTATGTGGATCTAATAAAATGTAAGTAAACATAGGGAAGAGAGATGGCCTACTGTATTCCACTGCATGATAGGGAGAGGCTCCACTTAAAAAAAAATCAACATTTTGCCAACCTCCATTATCCATAGACTGAAGTATGTGTACCTACCCTTTAGCCATTGGATAATTTTTCCATTTTTTTCCCGGAGGTGTGGTGGCCATGGGGCTAATATGATATTATGTACTTGAAAAACAGTTAATGTCAGATATGTCCCATGTAAAAATGTTAAGATGCAGATAAAGTTAGATATTGATAACCTTGTGTTTCAAGTAGTTGGATGAACAAGTGAAAGGTTTGTAGGGTTTCAAATTAACTCGTGCCAACTTGCTAAATTTTAGTTGAGTTCAACTATTGAAAACGTTTTTTAAAAAGAAGGTTAGTGTCAACCGCTGGTATGGACGGTTATTGCATTTAAAGCTTAAGTTCTTTGGAATTTTTCCCATCAAGGGCAAGACGGCATCCATTTCAATCTATGTCTTATCAACTAAATGATAGATACATAGAAGCTTACTAGCAAGTTTCATATCCAGAGGTTAAAATACACGGGAGGGCTTGAAGTTTTTACACAATTTTTCATCAACAATAACATATATTCTCTATAGACTGACTGTAAGCAAGATTCAAAATTTAGGAACACTTTATCTCAAATTTTGTTGTTTTTCCAGTTGATATTTAAATAAATAGAAACAATTGGCACATAACAAGATCAACTGTAACTATAAACATAAACAAATTATAATTTTGTAAAAAAGAAAAGTTGTGGTTGTTTCAGTGTGACCAAATGGTTGACATCATGGCTACGTCTCAGGGGCAGAGCCAGGTGTCCGAGGCTCTCATACAGTATGTTCAGAGGGACCTGAAGGACAAACAGAGTCTGGTGGTTCCTGAAGGCAAATACAAGGGCTGGGTTCCCCGGAGTCTCTACAGCCTGGAATTGGACAAGGTTTGTCTCCCCTTCCTTAGACTCCAGTCGTTTCCTGTAGGTGGCACTTCCCTAGGCACTTTGACTAAAATGAAAGAGTTTGAAGCGGTGGGAAACTATCTATTCAAGCTTCCATCAGCATTCGGGAACTGTAAGGATTTGAAAACATTAAATCTAAGTTTCAATTACTTCAGCCGTCTGTCGCCATCTGTTTTCAACTTGGAAAATCTGACTGATTTGAATGTTAGTAACAATGAATTAACAGAGTTATCTCCTGATGTTGGCAAACTGAAAAACTTGAAAACTTTGAACCTGAGTGGGAACATGCTGTCGGCAGTTCCTATCGAGCTCTCCAGATGTAAAAACTTGGAGAACGTAAATCTCTCCAGGAAGTGGTACCCACGGGACGGTGGAATGACAGAGCTACCTGCTGCAGCCTGCGACCTACCAGAATTACGACAACTTGACGTTAGTTGGCATCAAATTCATACCATCCCTGACAATGTGGGCTCTCTCACCAAGTTGCAGTATCTCAACATGAAAGGCAACTTCTTGAAAAATGTATCTGAAAATATCATACAATGTGTTCGTCTACAAGTGTTAGATTTATCCGGAGCTATGAAACTCAACTCAGTGATTCCTGAGCAAATCCTGATGCTCTCGGAACTAAAAGTACTTAATTTAAGTGGCAACTATTTCACTGAGCTACCCAAAGAGGTGGCTGGCCTGAAAAAACTAGAAAAATTTGTGATGCGAAGAAATGCATTACTACGACTGCCTGATGCTATTTTTGACCTAGTATTCTTAGAAACTCTTGAACTCAGTGACAACTACTTATATGAAATGCCACCAGCAGTTGCGAATTTGAAAAACATTCGTTATATAGACCTTCAAGGGAACAAGCTGACAAGTTTACCGAACGAAATCGGCAGGTGTTTCAGTCTAGTAAGCTTGTGTGTAGCAAGCAATGAGCTAACGAGTGTGCCAGATCACATATGTAGACTTTCTAAACTAGAGGAACTCGGTTTAGAACACAACCAATTGAAGGAACTTCCAATGTTGCTGGATAAATTAACTCTTCTTGAAAAAACTAGGCGCCTCAGTGTGTACGACAATTATCTTACAAAACCACCTCAAGAGATATGCAATCAAGGGGTTATCTCCCTTTTCCGCTTCTTGAAAGAAATGAGAATTTGTGAGGCAAAACATCGTCGTAAGATGATTCTAATTGGAGCAGCAAAGGCTGGAAAGACAAGCTTGAGGAATGCCTTGATGCTAGGTCACTCCAAACTGACTGCTGAGCACGAGAGGACATGGGTCTTAGAGCGTCATCTATGGGAACCTGAGCCAAGCCTTCGTGTGCAGATCCTGGACTTTGGGGGTCATCACATCTATTCTGCTGCACATCACATGTTCTTGACCCCTGAGGCCCTGCATCTGGTAGTGTTTGACCTCTCCAATTATGAAGAGGAAAAATATGACACTATGGTAGGGGATTGGATTGATGCCATCGCCGATCGTGCCCCAGGGGCACATATCATGGTGGTGGGTACACATGAAGATCTCTGCTCCAGTGATGACGTCAAGTCACGCATCAATCATATCTTACAGAAGATGAATGCTGATGAGAAGGCAAAGATTGATGATCTCAAGTTTTCTCTGGAGAAAGCCAAGACAGAGCTTATGAATCTGACGGGCAAAGAAAGCAATACTAAATTTGAGGATATTGAGGCCCAGAGGAAGCGAGACAAAGTTAGTGGTCTGCAGCGCGTGTTAAATATGCGTGTGACATTAGCCAGTAGGGTTGAGGTTGTCAGTTGTGCTGACACACTAGATGGTGTGGACAATTTGCGTGCCTTGCTGCAACAGAAACTAAAGGAGACAGATGAAAAACCCCTCCCTAAGTCCTGGTATAAATACTTGCTGGGAATTCAGAAGAAAACACAGAAAATCCTGCACTGGCCGCAGGCATTGAAAATCTTTGAAGAAATTATGGACACCATGAACCAGTCAATGATCTCTCTAGAGGGGTCCGCAGAGTCCAGTTTGGAAATGGTACTGCGATACCTCCACTCCACAGGCGAGATCGTCTGGTACCATGACAACCCCCGTTTACGCAGTATCATCTTCCATCGCCCTGAAACACTTGTCGAAATGTTGAGGGCCATCTTTAGGCATGACTTTGAGAAGGTTGTCCAATTCAATGACACTTATGGCAGACTAGCCAATATAAGTCTGCACAAGTTTGAGGAGATGAAAGCCGACTTCTTGGAGCAAGGTTTGATGACAGTGGAGCTGTTGCACTACTGTTTGTTACACTTCCAGCTAACCACAGATGCACGTGACATGTTCATTGACCTCATGCTCAAGTTCGACCTGTGTTATGAGGTGCCAAAGCTAGCTGGGGCACCTATGACATTTGCATCCAGCAGGATCCTCCGATTCCCCTGGTTCCTGAAAAGTGAAACACCACAAAATCTTGCGATACAGTGGCCATTAGCGATTCCACCAGATATTATTCAATTATGTTTCCGTCTTCAGTTTAAGAAGAAACTGCCACCAAACTTATTCGAGAAATTCTCTGCTCGTCTTCAAACTCACATCACAGATCGATACGACTGGAAGAATGGAGTGTTGGCCACTAGAAATCGCACAAAGTTACTTGTTACGAGGGAGACAGTGGATGCACCGACTGGTGTTCGTGTGGACGTGTCTGTGTCTGTGCGTGGGAGTGATCTGCAGGAGCTTTGGTTAGTGATGCTGCGGACCTACGGTGACGTGATCGTTCTGCTACAAGAATGGCCCTTCACTCGGTACGAACAATGGCTGCTGTGTTCGCATTGTTTGATAATGGGAGATGACAACCCCTTCCTCTACCCTGGAGAGGTGCTTCAGACTTTGTGTCCTCGAGGCCATTACCAGTTAACATCCTGTAAGAAGGCCAAAGACATACCTATTCCTGCCTGCTTCCTCTTTCCCCTTGATCCAGGTAAGTTAAAAAAAAGATAAAAAAAATCTGAAAATGCTTAAAGACTTTCTGAAAATTCAATGAAAATTTGTATCGACACATGTATAAACCTGTTTATTAAATATAAACTTTAAACATACTTATTTAAGCTCACTCAAATTTGAGCACATTATTTAGTTTTAACAGATTAGTGCATTAATCCATTCAAATGAATATTTGGCACACCCTGAATATATATATATGCAATAAAAAACAATATACATATACTTCAACTAATGCGATAAAAAATCAGCACCATATATACAAAGCACGAAAAGTGCTAGCTCTAAAATAAAAAATAGGTACAAATAAAAATATGATACAAATGTGATGTTCTTTAATTAGATTACCAGGAAGACATAGCAGAACACATCAAGGTGGTGAAGGAGTTCCTACTCTCTACCTACGATAGTGTTGATGGAGGAGGCAATTATATACAAAGTAAGTAGGTATTGAACATGTTTTCTTCACCTGGCTCAAAGGTCTATTCAAAGTGAGCACACAGGGTTTGGTACATATATATATGCTACTAGTTATGCTGTGATGTGCTGCTTTAAAGATTCTTATACTCCCGCATCCTAGATATCCAGGGGTTACGCTCACTTTTGCTCTCTACACCCCTGCAAAATGTTCGTCATTGCTCAGTCTACTCTAAAAATTCCAGAATGCACATGAATTTTTTTTTTTTTTTACTTTTCAGATTCGTGATGATAAGTCAAGCACCAAACTGGTCACTGCTAATTTTAGTAAATAGAAAATATTTGCCATCAGTATTTATGGAACCTTATGCAAGAATTCAACACTAAGATATCTAACTGGCACAATAGTATTGATATTCAGTGAATTGAATTGTATTGTTACCTGACTCGCTATATAAATGCATATTAATCAATTTCGACTGTTTCCCAGATAATTCACCAAACGAACTATAGCTAATGTGTGCTACCGTAAAACTGTTGACTGGTCACCGTAAAACTGTTGACTGGTCACGTGAAACTGTTGACTGATCACATGTTAGGTAATCGAACGCACCTATAATTAAAAGCACCCCGATGACCAAGCATTTTTGGTACTGGATTGTTGACGGTTGTCTGTCGGTAGATCTAAACATCACATTCGACATAGAACTTTTTGGTTTTTCATTGGTCAAGTAACAAAACAGTTGTTTCATGCCATATCAGTCAACAGTCAAAACCATTTTCCCTCGGAGTTGGGACCCACCAAATGAACTGTTTCCCTCGGCCTGCAGCCTCGGGAAACAGTTCATCTGGTGGGTCCCAACTCCTCGGGAAAATAGTTTTGACTGTTGACTGATAAGGCATGAAAGAACTGTATACTGTTAAGGTCATTGGAGTGTATTGATAAACGGAAACAGGAAGTACATCCCTAGTTGAAAAACCAATGTAGGGAGACAGCATCACAATTTCCACAAATGATAATGTTTAATATTAAATTGATGAATATTGTATGTTTATTATTGACAGAACAGTGTGTTATCTCAATATTAAAGTAGTCCAAAGCAATCCGATATTAATTCAGGTTTTTTTATCAATGAGTCACATGTGTCCATTTTTCTGTACTTCAGGAAACCGGCTACCTATTTCACTACTGTGAAGTTTTTCAAGAACGATAACTCTTACCTGCAATTACTATGTGTATATGGTTTTATTATAAAATGTCAATTTTTATATCGTGTATAGAGAATTAATTTTACACAATTTCAGAATTTATTGAATTGATATACATTAATGCAATACTGCTATATGTCAGTATCATTTTTATTGACATTATTTTTAAAAATATTGTGTCTTTCATTTTTTTTTCAAAATTCACTCCTTTTTACATAAATTTCCATTTAAAATCCTTAAAATTCTGACAACCTATATTTTTTTTCTGGCAGAAATTTTTCTTTACTTTAAAGCAATATAATTACAAAATTTGAAGAAATTCTACTGAGAAATGGTGACACTATCCTATTACCTTAATAAAAACTTTCATAACTAACCTAATAAAAACGTTTGGTTATCTGTGTGTTTGTAGTTAACATTGTTGACTGTACCTGCAAATATTTGATTTCTGACCATTTTTACAGGGCTGCTGTCCAACCTGGGTCTAAGCTACATCGCAGCGAGATCTGGTGCTGAGTGGTCACTCATGGCCCTAGCCTTGGGACTGACCCAGCCAGAGATAGAACAGATCCAGCTGGACAATCCCTACCAGACAGTCAAGCAGACTACTACAGCCCTGGTTCGTTGGCGGGATCGACAACACAACATGTCGGAGGAGGCCGTTCTCAATAAGTTACTGACTGCTCTACAGACCGCCGGCAGACAGGACCTGGTGGAAGATCTGGAGGAGAAGTTCCATATACAAGGTACTCTCCCCCACCCCACCCCCTACACTTGATATGGCCCCCACACCCCCCCCCCCCCAACCCTGATTTGGCACCCCCCCCCACCCCCCCCCCTACACTTTATATTTCCCCCCCCCCCCCACCCCCCCCCCTACACTTTATATTTCCCCCCCCCCCCCCCAACCCTGATTTGGCACCCCCCCCCACCCCCCCCCCCCCAACCCTGATTTGGCACCCCCCCCCACCCCCCCCCCTACACTTTATATTTCCCCCCCCCCCCCCCTATTCGTACTTCCTCCCCCCCCCCCCCCCCTTCTCCCCCCCCCCCCCCCTCCATTTTTCCCCCCCCCCCCCCCTCCCCACACCTTATATGTCCCCCCCCCCCCCCCAATTTCCCCCCCCCCCCCCCTCCATTTTTCCCCCCCCCCCCCACCCCCCCCCCCCCAACCCTGATTTGGCACCCCCCCCCACCCCCCCCCCTACACTTTATATTTCCCCCCCCCCCCCCCTCCATTTTTCCCCCCCCCCCCCACACTTTTTATTTTCCCCCCCCCCCCCCCAATTTCCCCCCCCCCCCCACACTTTTTATTTTCCCCCCCCCCCCCCCTCCCCACACCTTATATGTCCCCCCCACCCCTACACTTGATATGTCCCCCACCACCACCACCATCCCAAGTTAGCACTGTAGACATTAGGATTATAAGATTAAACTCAAAATATAAGTCTAGGTAGTTCAAAGCTGATTCATCCTAAATACTCTAGGGATTACTCTCACTTTTTCTCACTGCATCATTGGAATATGTCATAGCAAAACTGAAGGCAAGCAAGCTATTTGATTGGTAAGAAAACCTGACTGATCGCTAGGCGGATACCTGAACTTTGAAGATTACAGAGGGGCATAACCTGACTTCAAAGCCAGCCCATTTTACCGTTACACGACCGTCCGATTCTTTTGATGTATATTAAAGGATCAAACTAGTCTTCAAGTCTCATCCACAAGGTGGCACACACTGAGCCTTAGATTTTGTGATGACGTATTCCAAGGGTGTAGAGAGCGAAAGTGAGTGTAACCCCTGGAGTAGTGAGGATGAAGTTGATTAGAATATTTACGAGTCCTTCTTTGATATTTGTTTTTAAGAGATCTCTCAGTGTCTGCTGAAGGCAGCATCCGCAACACTTTGCATTCAGCGAACAGAAGCCTAAATTGGCCACCAACACTTTCTATTGCGGTGGAAGTACATATTGTAAATGTAATAATAATGTTTGAATCGTTTGCTAATGTTTATGTACTTCCAGCAGGAATATCCTTACCTGGTATTAAGTTCTTCCATCAGTCAAATGATATTCTCATTGTATCAATTCATTGTAACAAGTCCAAAGTCCATAGTTGTGCTTTGGTGCCATGACGAATAGAGCTTGTTATCTTATATTACTTTCTGGCTACACTGCAACAGGTACAGTTTTTGTCAGAATTTTTCACCCGACAAATTTTACATTTAAAAATTACACAAACCAGTTGGTACTCCGTACCTAGACAAAGTCCAATGTCCTTACTAACTCTCTACTTTATTTTATTTTATTTTCAGTGAATAATTAGAAGGACTCTACTACCTCATACTCCATCAAATCTTCAGAGATTTCTTCGGTGGTGTAATCAGGACAACTTTCCCCAAGAGATGCTGGTTGCCAGGACAACTTAACTTCATGAAATCTGATGGCTCGGGATTCAAGAAAAAATACTATATCCTAGTACAGATTGGTGGGAATCACCTTGCTATATTATTGACGAACACACTGTTAGGTCAGTTTGATGGCAAATAAGGAAATATGTGCAGGTATTAGGTCTATATAAAAGTTACTGGTCAAAGTGACTCTATCAAATGTTCGGGGAAACTTAAAGTGTTAAAGGTATGCATTTAACTCATTCACCCCTGAAGACACATTTGAACTCTTCCTATTCAAAGGTTGGAATAGTTCTTTATTAAATTTCAGGGGTGAAGAATGAGTTAATTGTTGTCATATGGTCAGGAGATAGGTTTATGTGTTCATACTGATGTGTGAAATCTTAAATTATTTCTAAAATTATAGTTCTATATATTCCTGTCCAGACCTGGAAAGTCTGTAAAACCAAACCCTAGACAGTAACATTTCAAAAGAATCACCCTTTATTTAGTGGCAATTCTTGCGGCATTGATCCAGGATATTAGCTATTAATTGAAATTTATTGTGAAAATCTGAAAAGAATCATTGATGGTGTTTTGCTGTAAAGATTTGTGAACCTGGAGTGGACCCTTAGTTTTGAAAGAAACAACTGAAAGTCATTTCATTGGAAACATGAAAATGATTAAAATCAATTTATTGCAGGTTAAAAGAACAGTTTATAGGTATTTGCTAGTTTTCTGGACCCGGTCGGTCAAAGGTTGGTTAGAGGTTACCAATGGTTAGAGACAGTTTTGAATTATGCCTTAACCCTTTCACCACTGTAGACCATAATGGACTCACCCAGATAATTATATGGTAGAGTCTACTAAAGTTACCTAGGTGTGAAAGGGTTATAAAAAAAATCAAGAACATCTTATTTTTAGTTATATGATTCCACTTATATAGTTTTGTTAAGACAGATCAGATTGATGAGTTTTGAGGAACTATGTTTCTCTGATAGGCCTTACTCCCTATTGATAACAACATGAACTTTTCACTAACCACAGGTTAAGGGTAACTCACCTTTGAGCAACTGGGGCCCGGTGATATCCAGTTCTCATGGCAACTACACTTTAAGTGCTGACATACTTTTTATACTCCTTGATTTATGTGTGGCCTACTATTGTGATAAAATCTCTGTGTGATGTGAGACTGTATTTAAGGTAATTGTAAAAACTGATGTATAAAAATGTATTTTGTATGTCTTCGGTGTAATCTTTGATTTTACACTGGGATATATTTCTGTGTTTGTGTCAGCTGGAGGTAAACCAATTTCTCACCGTTGAATTTACAATTTCAATATTACTGCTGTCGTGATTAATTATCAGAATCAATGTGAACATGGCAATGCAGAAAGAGAAACTGTTCACAGAATGACGAGAATGTGTAGAACGGTCTATTCTTAGAATTGCGATTTGAATTTATATTTATCAGCGTAGGAAGGTGTTTGTCAATACGTAACATGCAGATCTTTGACAAATGATTTTTTTTTTTTGATATAGAATATATTTTTATTTTTTTAAATCAACCTCAGCCAAGAGATCATGTGCGAGGATTTTGGTCATGATCAACTTTTTTTTTTTTTTTTTGGAATGATTCCTCTGAAGATTATATTTAAAGAACTTTTTATATCATGTGTGTCATCTTTTGTGAAAGCTTGTACTTAAATATACTGATAGGTCTTGTTAAATGATACTGCCAACAGTGGTCCATTTGTTCTACTGTCCAGCTGTTGTCCAACATAGGAATCCAATTGTTTCACACTCCAATCACTTTGGAATGAAGTTGACTAGATTAATGACACTCACCTTGATTTTATTGGTTCACATGTACTCTGACTACTTATACTTCTGTCAGGTGGCCGAGTGGTTAAGGCGTCTGACATTCTGCTACCACTAGCCCTCCAACACTGGGTCGCAAGTTTAAGGCCTGTGGGGTAGTTGCCAGGTACTGCCGCAGGTCAGTGGTTTTTCTCTGGGTTCTCTGGCTTTCCTCCACCACCAAAACCTGACACATCCTTAAATGACCATAGCTGTTAAAAGGACGTAAAACACAAAACAAACCAAAATATACTTCCATCAACTTTTGAAGCAATTTGAAGCGGCCTTCCAGTAATTGAACATCTTCTATCATCTACATGTTAAGATATGGGTAATGGGCATTACCTCGGTATTGGAAAAGTTTCTATTACAGTGGTCTAAATATCCTGTTTTATTGGACAAGTATTTGTACAAATGTATTGTTATTTTTTTCTCGATGCAATTTTTAACTGTTTGCATTAATCAGTTATGTGTTAAAAAATGCTGTGTTCAAATTTCATGAGATGTTTAAAATGCACAATATGGTAGATATTAAAGTTTGCCAGAAAAATAATGAAAAAGTTCAAGTTCTACGCAACATTGTAATATTTCAGGAATACGATGTATGCTTCAGTCACTATCTGTGATCATGTGATGTAAATGTAGCAATTGATTTTCATCCCATCCCCCATAAAATGAGGGGAGGGGCACATATAATGCTACTCGATCCCATCCTGTCCTGTTGCGATTCATTGTCATGGTTCTACTTCAATTATTAACAGAATTTTATCAAATTTTATACAAAGGTCAGTTATGAGACGACCTAGGATGACTTCCTGGGTCTTATCTACTTGGAATTCAACATGAGCAATATAAGAAATACCTCAGATGAGTTCACGGATCTCCTTACTTATCAACAGATTTCCATCAAAGTTTCTACAAATGTCGGGTTTTAGAACACCTCGGATGTGTTCATGTTTCAGTTCCCCAAGGTCAACACCAAGGTTATGGTTACTATTTATAGGTCAGTCTTTGGTATTGTTTTGACAGTTAACCCTTTCACCACTGTAGACCATAATGGACTCACCCAGATCAATGCCTGGTAAAAAGTCTACTTAAGTTACATAGGGGTGAAAAGGTTAAATGAAATGACATTGGGGGGGGGGGGGGGGGGGGGGGGAAGGTGGCATTCATATCTTACATACTTTGTTAAATTACTTGAGAGATACTTCTGTGACTGATGTTTGAAGAATATATTATGATATTTTACGTAATAACCTAAGTTGATTTTTATGCACGGTTCTTTTTTGCAATACCTGGTACAAACAGATAGTTCCTACTGTAACCCGGTAAATATTTTGCTGGAGGAGCCTTTGTTAAATTTTCTTATTCTTGCTTGTATTGGTTTTGTCATACAGGTAAGCATTGTGTGAATTCTACAAGGGGTATTCATCTATGTGTGTATTCATTGTACATGCCAATTAATACTCTCATCATCATTCCAGGTTCATTCGACCATAACGTGCGTTACTTATAGTATTCAGTACCAAACCTGTTTCTATACATACATAGAAACTACTTTGCATCGATACATTGTTCCTTGTAGAATAATTAATAAGTAAACAAGCTGCAATATCACTGACAGTCAGAAAATGAAAACAGCTTTGGTAGAAACATCATTCATTGTAGACTATTCATAAAGTATCACATCAGGAAAATTTAAGGGCATATGCCACCTTACCCAGATTTGCTGTTCAATTCCAAAAGAGTTCCTAACTATGAAAACTTACTTTTATTATAATTGGTAAAATGAATTGATGACACATTCTAATGATAAGTTAGAATGCCACTATGATCCTTCAGTAATTATTCCAAATGAAAATTTAATTTCTGATTTTATAAGTTTCTGAAGGGAGAAAACTCTTCTGCAAATTTTAATGGTAAAAGGTAGCATATTTCCTCAAGTTTCTGCAAAATGTGTTACATGTATATATCAATGATGATAATACTCATGCACTAGTCAATTTCATCAAAATATAAACGATATTTTCTAGCTCAACCAATAACACTTTAGAATATATATACAAATATATGAAATAAAGTCATTTCTTTGGAATTTCCTCTGTATCATCTACAGTTCTATATAGAAACACTCCTGGAAGCTTTTAATATACCCAGGTAATAATCACGTATAACCTATTATTAGACCAGATATTAGCTGTTAAAAACTTCCAATTTTACCCAAATAGGATATTATATGTATAGACCACAACGGGGTGTAATGTCAGCATGTATACAAGTATATGACGCCTGTTTTTGTCTCTTGGAAACTGATTTCTTCAGAAAATCACAGAAAAACAGTATTACGTGGATTATGTTTTTAGAATAAGGACACATTGTTAGGGTAGAGTGTATAAATATATATATATACATTTACTGTTATGGTATTTAGTTGTAGAACAGGCCATACAGATATTGAAGAGGAAGAAATAGTTGAAATTATGATATGTTCTTGAAAAGTGCTTAAATCTCATATTATCTTTTTTTTTTTGTATGAAGTTCATATATATAACTGTTTAGTGGCCTCATTGAATGGTAGCCACATGTTTTGTACATATTTTTATCATGTAACTCGATGTTATGAATGACATTGTTTTGTTTTCCAGAGCTGCTTTCTCTATATGATAGAGTAAGTGTGAACTGGCACATGTAATGTTATAACTTTAAGACCAGTGTTACATAATATTGTTATAAAAGAGGAAAACACAACAATCTTGAAGTTGTGGGCAGACAAAGTTTCATGTTCAATCAATTTGACTTAAAGTTGGACTTGATCTGTTTGTTTACGGTGAAGGAAATTTCCCAAAACTTGACAGCAATATTATTTTGATGCTTTCATCCTGCCAGACTTAAATCTTGAACATGTTAAAAGTATATGAATATATCACACTGCATAAATGAAAGCCCATCCTTGTTCTGTGTGTAAAAGGTTGGCGAAGGGAGATAACTCTTTATTTTTTCAATATCTGTTATTTCTACATTAATAAGTAAATCTTTATTTAATCATGAATATTTCTTTTAAATGTACATTGTAATTAACCATATACAGCGTATGAAGGGTAACCACATTTTGAAGTATATATTCAAGAATAAGTACCTTTTTACGAAAACGGTTTTGTTCAGATCTAAAGGATGATGATATTACGTATGAAAGACAGGCCTCTTGTTGTTTTCCAACCGATAAATCAAATTTCATTTTTATCTTATGAATGGGTACTTTGTATAATCAGTTTAATTTATCATTTTTCAATGTGTGTTTATGCTCATTGCAGCCTGGAAACTGTTTCTGTTGTCATAATACTGTACACTTAGGAAGATGTACTAGTAGTGTCACAGTTTTGTATATATACAGAAACATATTTAAAAGGTATATTAGGCCTTGTCGTCATATGCTAAAATTGATCACTGTTTCATTTCATAGTGATTTCCTTGTCCCAGACAGAATATTGAGATCTATATCCGTGCTAAATACTCCTGTTTCTATGTCCAATTTGTTGTGGTCCCAAATCTTTTCAAGATATAGAATCCTCAATTCTTACCTCAGTACAGTCAGAGACATGGGTTACATTCGCGTATAGGTGGCGCAGAAATATTCCACGATAAACGATCGCACTTAAACCGTTCTATAAGCAGAGCTAAAAATGCACAATTTCGGAAAAACAAAAAAAAATATATATCAAGAATATTATGCCCTTCTTTCATGCGTCCACTGAATAAGGTAACGTATCTTGATAACTACTCGTGGCTTGACATTGTTATAGAAAGAAATAATGCAAACTAGCTATAGTCAGCACAAACTAGATAGTCGGCATAATTTTTTTTAGTTTCGGTCAGGTACGCCTGGACCCCTCAATCTACATATAAAATTCTCCTGAGGTCAGCCTCGGTTCAGATCTGTGCCTGTCGTTTTCTTTACAGGTTCAATCGGTTCAACCGTATACGCGAATGTAGCCTATGATAAAGCCATAGTATATATGTCTCTGGTACAGTTGTGTGTTAGATATTAAGTTATGGGGAAATCCAAACCAAAGCAGTTCTTATGAATTGATGACTGTTAAGTCACTCTTTAAAATGTCTTTGTGAGCTTCATGACTTCATAATTATATCTTCTCTGAATTATAATATATTGCTTGAAAATTCATATTTTTTACAAGATATGAAAGTTCAATCTGTGAACTGCACTTGTTCATTAAAGATAGGAGTAGCGGTATGTTCAAATAACAGTACTAGTGGAACTTTGGTACTTATGGGTCAGTACCATTCATGAATACACGTACCCAGAAATAGTTTATATTGTGTGGTCAACAGACATTATTTATCAACGATTGAATTATAATGATTTGTTCTTAATTTTTTGGTTTAAATCAACTTTGAATCAAAATAGCACTTGGTCCATATAGTTGTCAATGCCTGCCAGGTATTTTCTGTAAAAGTGAGAATACGATTTATTTTTCATTCGTTTTTTGGGTTTGGTGATTTGATAAAGAAAAGTATGGATCAGATAAATACACTGAATCAACGGGTGAAATGATGTTACAATTATTATTTATTTTTTGTTAAAATATAATTTATTTGCTAAGAAAGTAAAATCTGGAAAATAGCAGACCGTTTCTTGCCAAAGTCGGTTGACACTGGTAACGGGTGTTTTTATAGAATAGTGTTTGCTCATCTTTTTTTTTATATAAATGAGTGGTTTCAAATGTTCTATTTTTTTTTTTACTCTACATGGTTTCTTATAAATAACTCTAGTGCCTCCTGGGTAAATTATCAGAACTGATACAGTCAACGATCAGTTGCAGATAACATATCAGCTTCTGTAAACTAACATATTTCAGTTAGAGATTTTTACATTGATGACAATATTTGCAATAGAAAACTTGATAGGGAAACTTCAGTTTGTGCTAACATTATTTAGCACAGTATTTAAAGCAGGAAAAATGCTAATATAAGATTACCTCTTAAAGGTATTTGTTTTTGTTAATCTTCAAAATACTGATGTCAACATCTTTGCATAAGAACTAGTTGATTTATTTTTCCATATTTTGAAATGAAACAATTTTGTAATGAATTTTATATACTATGGCTGGTAATTGAAATTACCTGTTTGCAACTTTGATATTCCGTCGCTGCGTATTGCAGAGTTATCTTCTCTTGTGAGCAGGTATTGATTGTTACGTCATTGGTTTGTGTGAGAAAATTACATCGTTTTCTCAAAAATTGATGACGTGAATCTCGCAAACAAATGACGTAACAATCAATACCTGCTCACAAGAGAAGATAACTTTGCAATATGCAACAACGGAATATCAAAGTTGCAAACAGGCAATTTCAATTACCAGCCATAGTATATAAAATTCATTACAAAATTGTCTCATTTCAAAATATGGAAAAATAAATCAACTAGTTCTTATGTTTTTAAGTCAATAGATTATGTACTATTCCAGAAATGAATTACAGTACTTAATGAAGCAATGAAATAGTTCAGTAAATTTTGTCAGTGGATGGTACTTTTAATCATCTCAATGAAGTAGTGTTAATTTCCTGATTATTTGATAATATAACACATTTATCATGTACTGTGCTCTCAAGGAATTGAAGTTTTGTTATATTTTACCTAATAAGCACTCTGGACATTTGTCTACTAAAGGAAAGTTAGAGTGAATAAGAACTTCTAAAAATAGCCATAAATGACACTTTTTTTCAAGTCAGAGGAGTTATGGTGAAGGGATTGGATACACTTGCAAGTTGGTTGGTTGTTGTTGGGGGGGGGGGGGGCACTAATTAAGTACAATAAAATACTATACTGTAAATGTATTAGTAAATGATTCAATATCATGTACATGCTATAAAAAATGTAATAATATCTATCTGTGACTAATCATCATGTGCTACAATGTTTTTTTAATGTCTTTTGTCACAAGATTTTAAGCTATTCAATTTGGTGCTGACTTTTTGAGTGGGCATTGTCTTGTTTTGATTTTGCTATATAGTGCGCAGAAGGGGAGATTTTTTTTTCATTTAACGGGATTTCAATTTCTGCTAGTATTGGTAAGATTTAATCCCAAAACTTTCTTTGTATTACATTGAAATGTTTGGTTTCGGGATTAAATTTGGTCAATTTTAACAAAAAATGAAAGTCCTGTTGTTGTTGATTCAGTATTGGACAGATTTACTTCAATAACCAAACACCAGTCTTTGACCCTTTCCGGTTGCTTGATAAAGTATAAAATCAAGGAACCGTTTCAAGCTTTGTCCATTGGACCATCTGTGTGAATGAGATGCTTGTGTAAGTATGTGATTTAACTTAATGTAATGCATGCACACAAATGTACATGCTTTCCTATAGGATTCTCGGTGTATACTGATAAATGTTATCATCTCATCATTGAAACTATTTAAGTTTATGAACTTGAGGCTATGTAATAATTGTTTGACAAATAAACAGTGATAGTCTCCCTTTGTGTGTTGTTGGAGAATTTTTATGTTCCTGCCTAAAATGAAGCCTAGCTTTGCTGGGGTCCGTCCTATATGTCTGTAAACCGTTAACATACTGGAAAAGTAGAAAGCACTATGTATGTATGGTTTGGACCTTTTTTGGCCCCAAATCCATTAAAATTAAAAATCTTGAATAGAACTTTCAAATGACCGTTTCTTTAATTTTGAATACTTCCCTGGTTCTATTATGTAAACCTATATTTGTGTTTTCAAATATGGCTGCCAAGGTAACCAGTCATTATTTGCATAAATGAATAACATTTTCGCCTAGTTTTTCTCTTAGCTACCTTAGAGCGCACTCTTGAACAAACTTTATATTTTTCCTAAAGACGTATTACAGGTGCCTACACATCATCCTTTGATATTTAGTTTGTTCAAGTATGCACTCTATAGTTTACCAGGGGAAAAAATATGCAAAATATGACAAATTTCACTGAATATTCATATATTTTTTTCTAATTTATTCAAATTTGAATTTGTTTCAATGGCAACAATAATTAGAAATACAAATACATATGTTCATTTAAAGGTATTGAATTGTGATGCATTTGGGGGCCCAAACCATACATAGTCCTTCGTATTTGTTTTCAAGTTTTTCCAAATTTATGATCTTGGTCCGGTGTGTTAAACAACTTACATTTGTATACTGTCCTACAAGCCTAGAGTTTGATGTTTACCGGCCCAGTCGAATGATCTTGAGCTCGGGTGACAGAAACAAGTGTGTTGAAATATATATATATTAACACCTTCTGAAACCAACGGGCAGAAGATTGTACTATTTGGCTGGTATCATTCTTGAGGGATGGGCTATCAATTTTGTTCAAATGAATGAGTTTTAAGGATGGACGGACGACTGACGACAGACAATGGCAACGGACGCAGGGCTAAAAACACCCAACATTATGTCTGTTCCGATGGGGGAACAATTGTCACGAATCATGACATCACAGTTGAAGATGACATTTTAATTGTAATGCTACGTGACGTCATATTTAAAAGATTGACCTATGAAATTACAGCCAGGGTGTTACCAAAAATGTTTACCAACTCCTTATATGCAGGTTTTTTCCCCATAAAAGTTGCGATTGGGGGAACCTATAATGGCTTTGGGAGAACTATATTTGTTACTTAGTCTGTCAGAACGTAACTTGTCTATGAACTCGTCGACATGATGGCATGGTTATGTATGTTAGAGGAGTTTCAACACTTACACCTTTGGGAGGAGTGATGTATATATGTTCGACCTGTATATGTGACGTAGACAATAATGGATGTGGGCCGTAATCATACGTGTAGATATATCGGACTGCTGCTCTCTACACACGTCCACAGAAATATACATTGTCAGACTCTTGTTTGTTTGTTTGGGGTTAATTAACGTCCTCGCCACAACCAGGAGTTCATATGACGTTGGGTGCCTATGGAGACACCGCCAGGAAGAGCAAGCAGGGAATAACAAAGGAATACCAGAAAGACAGGAAACAAAAGAATTCCAAGTGTTGCAAAAGGGGAAGGGGGGGGGGGGGGGGGGGGGGGCGGTTGCAGATCAATTTTGGTCTTTTTCGTGTCCTTTTCGTTTAACCCCCGACTCTGCCGGTGGCCAACATTAGTCGCATTTAACGACACGTATTTGTGGTTGGATACAGCAGGTCCGTTCTTGGTTTCTTCAATGTGTGCTAAACAGAAAACAGTGAAGACACTACTTTCAATTCTACATTAGTCGACCCTTACGATCATGCAGTGGGTAACAGCTATTCGTTCCCTGAACCTGCACGGGTTAGTCAGATGCATAGCGTCTATATCACGGTTATCTCCGAAAGGAACAAACAATGGAAATATAGTTTTGGTTTGATGATATATTTTATGAATTTGATTCTTATAGAGGCCGGGGCACAGACAATGAACAATGAAAATAGATTGACAATTTATGTTAGTTGTACCTACTAAAGATACGAACTTAGATATCAATCTCATCTATTTCGGTGCTAAAACGTATGCATTTTCAATAATACTTCAGCTACTATGCCAAACAAATAGAAAGCCAATCGTTATAGAGTTTACAGTTTAAACTTCAAAGATCGAAATTTTATATGGTTAAACAATTTGATGTACAACAATGCAACATGTATATAAGTAAAAAAATAATACGTATTAGTAATTTTGTAATTGAAGAAAATGTGTATTTTTTATCAATCATTATTTCTGTATGATGATTTAGTTTATATATTTTTTTACCGTTCTTTCTTATAATGTTCTCATAATGATTATATATATAATAGCTAAACTCAAGCGTGTTGTGTTCGCGCCAGGGGAGATACGCAGAATTCAAGGATATACCCCAATAGACAGTCTGCCACAGCGTCAGATTTGCTGTATTTAAGTAAACAGCTGATAACCATTATATGTATTTATGCCCGTCATCTATCAGAACAAATCTTTCATTGTACATATGTACACAAACAGTACAATAAGGATGAAATATTATTCAACAAAGGGAGGTTACTGTGTACACATTCAACAAGGGAAGATAACTGTAAGTTGGATCATAATGAAACGACCTTCCATTGAAAACCGTTCTTCTATATTATACAGGAAGAAACAATTTACTTTGTCTTGGAGCCTCCATTGATATAAATACATAAACAGCAGTAACACAGGTCAACGTCAATATTTCTACTGTAACCCATTGAATAGCATGTTGTCTTTGTAATGCAGTTTGAATGGCGTGTATCGGTTTGTGTTTTCCGTCCCTGTCGCTGGGTACTCAGGTGGCGACTCGACAGGAGAGATAAGCAAATACAAGCATGTCTGGTGTGTCAACAATTGTCGTAATTTTATTGTGAATGTCGACCATAGCCCGCAGTGGCGCCCCCTAGCGGTATAGATTTTGTCCCGTGACATTCTGTGTACGTTTAGAAATGCTTTGTAAAGAGTGGCTCTGTAAGAGAGCCCTGTATATCGACCAAGGGCCCCACTTACATCTACAGACAAAATCGATACACTGCCACTATACTGTATATACCTGGCCAATGTGCTTCCGAGCACAGTTACCTTATAACCGTAACTAATGAAATACTAATTATACGACTAAAGACAACCTCTATTATGCGACAGATTATTGATTGGTGTTCGTGTCATGTTTATCGCCTTTCTTTAGGTGAAAATACACCACGTACACCATTTTCATACTGAGTTTCTAGACTGGTTTCTGTAGCGTGTCTACCTTAATAATTAATCAATCGCACCGAAGTAGCGTCAAGTAACACTTCAAGTACATGATCCAACACTGCATTTAGTTTGACGATTTAAAAACAACACACCTATTGAACTATTACTTGATTTCGTGGCATTTTCCCCGTTGTAAAAACTGAAAAAGGGTGTATCCATGTAAGCCTTTTGTCTCTTTATTTCAACACTTTGTAAAACAATATATCGGCTTGATATGTTGAAATATTTTATTGCTATTTTAATTGTGTTATGCCGACCGAAGATTAAAAGGCATGTGGTAAAAGGATTTGGTTTTGGTTTCGTTTTATATCAGGGGTAACGTCCTATAATTAACAAATAAGGACATTTAAGGACGTACCTCACTGTGTGAAATACATGTGTGTGTGTGCGTTTGCATACGTGTATGTGTGTGCATGCGTGTATGTGTGTGTGAGTATGTGTGTGCATGCGTGTATGTGTGTGTGTGTGTGCATGCTTGTATGTGTGTGCATGCGTGTGTATGTGTGTGCATGCGTGTATGTGTGTAGTGTATGCGCATGCGTGTGTGTGTGTGTGTGTGTGCATGCTTGTATGTGTGTGTGCATGCGTGTATGTGTGTGTGTGTTTTATGTGTGTGCATGCGTGTATGTGTGTGTATGAGCATGCGTGTGTGTGTGTGTGCATGCTTTTGTGTGTGTGTGTGTGTGTGTGTGTGTGTGTGTGTGTGTGTGTGTGTGTGTGCTGGAGGCAGGGTAAGCGCAGATCTGATGCCAACTTTATCTTACTGAATTACCATACCGAAGACACCCAGCACAATATTCCGCCCGGTCAAATTATACTGGCAACGGGTAATTTAACCAGTTTATTGGAATTACTCAAAATGCTGAACGTCAAGCAGAGAATACCAACAACCACTTTGAAGGACTTTGGGTCCCGACCTGGGGACAGAACCACAGAACCCACTGCTGGACGAACCTTCAACACCAAGGCCAAAAGAGAGGTATTGCCAAGCAAGGTACCTGGAAACAAAAATATCCCAAATGTTGCAAAACGGCAGCAGATCAATTGTGGCCGTTCTGCCACCTTTTATACATCCACTTATAGCGTATAGTTGAAAAACCAGTTCAGTTCAAATTTATATCGCACATAAGGCCTTAACGTTATTTCTTTGATGTTACTCTAATATTGTTCATATCATTACCTGTAATTCAATATTCATAAATAGATAGATTGATTAATGGGACTTCACGTCCTTGTTCCGGTTATAACCGAGCCTAGGTCAACTATTAATCTGCATAGATAGATTGGTAGGTTGCTTTTGTTCGTTTGGATCACAGGGACGTGGGAATTAATAACAGGATAAACCTTTGGAGATTTGTTTGTTTGTATGTGGTTTAACGTTCTCGCAAAAGCGAAAGTCAGCGAAGACGGATGTCGAGGCAAACACCACTGAAAGGAAAGAATAGATAAGAGATAAAGAAAAAGACAGACCTCAAAGTGTTGATCTAAACACCTACACATCAGGATAGGTCCAAACATACAATGTACATACTCGAGTTGATCCTCATGTCCCTGTGATACAAGCTCATTGCAGAGCTGCTTACATTTGAGTAGTTCAATTTTCGGTATTTATGACAAATTATTTACGTTGTTTGGTAGTGCTATAATACTCGGAGCCCTGTGATCATGGTAGTTGATCCGGAACAGTTGGAAAATTCGCTCATACACTGCAGAGCCAATATTCTAATATATTAACCCTGCACACATATTATCTCTCGTACACTAGACGGCCAACAGACCATGCTATTTTGTTTTAGTAAAAAAAGGCGCTCAAATCGACCAACCCTGGCACATAAGCATACAGAACGAAGGTTCGTCCTAGTTCAGGAAACCAAAAACATACATTTATGTATACAAGCTGACTGGAAAAGTTCAAGGTAAAACCACCTTATATTCATCGTTTTCGACATCGTCAGGAATAGTTCAAACGTGTGTGTTTCTGTTAAAATATTCATAAGAGTCGAACTAATGAAGCTAATTGGATTGCTTGCATTCCATTGTCGGAATTAGAGAATATTATGGCAGAGAGAGTAAAGGAAACTCAGTCTAGCTAAGTAATCCTCAATCCTACATAATACCTCATATAGCAAGAGTACGGTACAGTGTAGCGCATGGCTGCGTTACACGACTACAAGAGTATGGTACAGTGTAGCGTATGGCTGCGTTACACGACTACAAGTGTATACAGCGTAGCGCATGGCTGCGTTACACGACTACAAGAGTATACACTGTAGCGTTTCGCTGCGTTACACGACAACAAGAGTATGGTACAGTGTAGCGCATGGCTGCGTTACACGACTACACGAGTATACAGTGTAGCGCATGGCTGCGTTACACGACTACAAGAGGATACAGTGTAGTGCATGGCTGCGTTACACGACTACAAGAGTAGGGTACAGTGTAGCGCATGGCTGCGTTACACGACTTCAAGAGGACGGGACAGTGTAGCGCATGACTGCGTTACACGACTACAAGAATATACAGTGTAGCGCATGGCTGCGTTACACGACTACAAGAGTATGGTACAGTGTAGCGCATGGTTGCGTTACACGACTACAAGAGTTTACAGTGAAGCGCATGGCTGCGTTACACGACTTCAAGAGTACGGTACAGTGTAGCGCCTGACTGCGTTACACGACTACAAGAATATACAGTGTAGCGCATGGTTGCGTTACACGACTACGAGAGTTTACAGTGAAGCGCATGGCTGCGTTACACGACTACAAGAGTATACAGTGAAGCGCATGGCTGCGTTACACGACTACAAGAGTACGGTACAGTGTAGCGCATGACTGCGTTACACGACTGCAAGAGTATACAGTGTAGCGCATGGCTGCGTTACACGACTACAAGAGAACGGTACAGTGTAGCGCATGGCTGCGTTACACGACTAACAAGAGTACGGTACAGTGTAGCGCATGGCTGCGTTACACGACTACAAGAGTATACAGTGTAGCGCATGCCTGAGTCACACGACTATATACATGCATTATACCTTAAATTACAAAGAATACAATACAGTGTAGCGCATGTCTGCGTTACACGACTTGATAATCATCATAACTTTAATATCAAGAGTATGGTACAATGTAGCAATTACCTCGGTTAAGGATTTGTTATATGTACTTCTGATCGCCGGGTATTTGAAAGCAATGTTTGACATAACTAATGCTGCAAATAAAAACCGGTGAAATGAAACGATGTAACATGCTTTTGCGTTTTGATACGATTCGAAATAATTTAACTACTAAAGCACGTGCATAAACATATCCAACACGATATTAACTTTATAGTTAAATGTAAACCAAGTGACAACATTAAAACCGAAACTGTGTCATAGCGTGAGGGCCCTGGCTTCTGTTGTTATTTGGGTAATAACATTTGAATACTTAGTTCCGTTTAATCTGAATTTAACTGAATACTGAAAAGGAATGTCATTACTATGACTTTGATGTGTAAATGATGGTTTTTACTGAGTCGGGTTATCATGACGACATTATGACGCAATTATGACGTTTTCTATAATTAAGCTTCTTTTTTTTTGTGGGCGATTGGTCTGGTTCGGTTTTATTTTGTTTAACTTCCCATTAACAGCTAGGGTCATTTAAGGACGTGGCTCCATGTGTATTGTGTATGCGTGCATGTGTGTATGTGTGCTGGAGACGGGGTATATTGGTTCAATTGCCTACTTGCGATAGCGCGGATCTGATGCGGACTGTGTAGTGCTACACTTTGTATTTCACTGAAATACCATGCCGTACAACCGGCACAGCATTCCGCCCGGTCACACGATACTGGCAACGGTTGTGGGGGGAATGTAATGACAACTTGCCTACGGTATTGTGAAGGTTTTCATGATAGTGAGGGGATAATTATGTATGGCTTGAAAATGTTGACATTTCAGTCGTTTGGATCTGGTTTTGTACGAATTAGCTAAGTGGAGACAGGGGACACACGTACATGTGCATATCGTTTTCACATTCGCCCATGCTAAAGAAATTGGCAGATAATGACAGATGGTTGCAGCGAGAGAAATCGTGATATCGTGTGTGCGGATCTTCGTGGATTTTTTTTATTAATTGTCCTGGCGCGAAGGAAACACAGTTATTTGTTTTCCCTCGTTTCATAATGTTTCACACCATTTTCAATTTTGTGCGTCGATGGTGTCAAATTTTTACTATTGTTTATGCCAAAGGTTGCGTGTACAGGATGTTTTTTCGAAATGAGATACAACTGCTACTCTAAAACAAAATAATAATAAATAAGTAAAAAACAGATGTATTTATGTAGCATAAACCCTTAAGTGTACCCACTCCATTTTTATCAAGACTTAACTACATGTACAACGAATTTATTCCAGACACGCTACAAATACAAGCACTTATAGTGCGTCACGTACAAAGCTTCTATGACATCATCATTGGTCAAGATCACGCGTGATTTCCCGACCATTATCACTGATGTCAACAACCCAAGAAGGTTGAGCTGAACAGAGCAAAGCATATTCTGAGTTTTGATAACGATCGCAATTTCAACTTGATACTGATGTTTACTTTATAGAGAATGCTTTACAGATAAGCAGTGTATTGTGTAACTAATTGTTTAAAAAGGTAATTACTTTTAATCAATATCTCAAGTATGAAATAATTTGGACGTAGTCGCTCGCCAATGAGTTTGTAGAGCGTTGGATAAGAGTTCGGTGATTCCGGATTCGGATCACGATTTTGTTTCTTGCATTGTTTTCATCTTATTATATGTGCGGGTATATGTTGTCAGAGGCCTCGGGAAACTATGTTTTCATCGAAATGTTGCTCGTAAGACAACCCAACATTGATTAAATAGACTTGATTTTAAAACATGTTACTCTGAAAAAGATTTTAACGTTACAGTACCGCAGACTCTAAATATCAATCGACCAGCATATATGTGAATAAAGTTAATACAACTAGTTTCATAATGCTTTTACGTAGAACAATGTAATACATAAACTTGGAGAGTTTTCAGTCGCTGTACACATCTTTAGTAACCCCATACCTTGAAAATGCTAATCAAGTATGGTGTCCTCACCTTGAAAAATAAAATATCATATTTAACGGCATACACCTGTACCTGGCCCATAAACCTTTACCTACACGGAGCTAGTAAACAAACTGAAACTACCAACACCAGTATGGCAGATTTGAATTTTACATAGAATTACGGTGCATACTAGCGTCGCACTAGAGGGATTTGCACACGCTGGTAGAGTGTCCGACTAGGAAGTCTTTGGTTGCGGGTTCAATTCCCGGTGGAAGCACACTACTCTCCGTTCTGTTAAAAATAGTGCCGTGACAAGGAAAGATAGTAGTGTTTCCACCGGGAACGGAGCCGAGATTTCCTTGTCGGACGCTCTACCACTGAGCCAAAGAGAAAGTCCCCCTAGTGCGAAGCTAGATTAAGATTAAAACATGTAACACTAAGTAAAGGAGATCACGTGATTTCGTGATGGAGGTTTACAAAATTATGTCTGGGCAATATGAATGAGGAGTGTCCGCCGTCGTTAATTCAATCCTCGGCCTTATGGATACACATCCTTTCACCATGTTGTTTCACCAAATGTAGGAATTCAAAATTTGTCTAAATTATATCTAGTTATTTCAAACCATTCTGTCCTATTTCCTCTATAGTGGATGATAACAAACGTAAAGAGATTGCAAAAGATTTGGTCAGCAACGTCATACAGAAAGCCATGGAAAAGGTCGAGGCCGAAAGAGAAGAAATGGTGGGAATTTTAGAGACCGTTGTAAACGACCCACGACAGGGTCAAACGTCACTAGCTGACAACAAGATGATGGACATGACGATAAGGATGTTGAAGATATTGTTGGATTAACTATTGGGCGATCCATTTCGGCAATTCGTGAAGGACAAACTCCACCAACAAAATGAAGGAAAAAACTGGCCAATTAGATAAGAATGTAGATGATATAGTTGAGCTGACCATCTGACGTTCCATTACGGCCATTCGTGAGGGACAAACGTCACCAACTTACCGCGTGATAAATAACAGTAAAGGGCACATCGTTTTATTAGGAGAGATGGAAACAAAACCAAGAGTCTCAGGAACCGGAAATGACGTACATACACAGAAGATTGAATTTAACAAAATTGATAAAGGTAAGCATAACATAAGCAGTGGTTGGTGTGTTTGGAAATGGTTACAGGTTTATAAACTTATCTTATCTTGAACTTTCAAATGTTTTGTGATTGGTACACATGGCTGAACGAAGACGGATATTTGTGATGTTGTCCTTTTGTTTCAGAAATTAACTCCCCTGGTAGTACGACTCGGCCCAAGATTCAGGTTCCGCAGGACGGACGAAGCCACTAGCAAAGCAAAGACAAACAAAGTTTCGAACGTTATCTATACAGAATTCTCGGAATAAATATTCCGTCTTTGCGTATTGCAGAGTTATCTTCTCTTGGGAGCAAGTATTGATTGTTGCGTCACTTGTTTGTGAGAGTAACGTCATCAATTTTTGAGAAAACGACGTAATTTTCTCCCACAAACCAATGACGTAACAATCAATACCTGCTCCCAAGAGAAGATAACTTTGCAATATTCAAAGACGGAATTGAGCTAGTTTCCTTTTCTTCTTTAATTTTTTGTTTGTTTTTGTTTTGTTTTGTTTGTTTTTGTGGTGGGGGTCAGAAGTCTGAAATTGCTGATTATCTTTCTTTTTTATATAAAAAATAGTTCAAGAGGAGAGAAAGTCAATAATTTCGGAATGTTATATACTACGTCGTAAAGCAATATATTATTTTAAAGTAAAATGATCAATTCCATTAAAAATAGTACGGTTTAACCTGTCAAATCCGGATTTCTGCCTTCACCGAGTTTTTTTTGTGTGCCGGTATTTTCCCCTCTTAAACCATAGGCTTGTCGAAAATGATAGTTGAAATGAAAACAAATCGCCTTTAAAAGTATTGGATATTTTAAACATCTAAAAGTTGATGTCAAATATTGGTCACTTTCACATTATTTAAATTTATTTGATATTGGAGAGAGAAAAGAAGAACGCTGAAAAGAGCAAAACAGGCAAGCAAACTTATGTTTTATTTCAAATCATCCTTACAAGTACTAAGTTCATGCTCATGTTCATGTTCATTACAACTACTAAGTTCATGTTTATGTTCGTGTTCATTACAGCTACTAAGTTCAGGTGCATGTTCATGTTCATTACAACTACTAAGTTCATGTTCATGTTCGTGTTCATGTCCATGTTCATGTTCGTGTTCATGCTCATTACAACTACTAAGTTCAGGTTAATGTTCATGTGCATGTTCATAACAACTACTAAGTTCATGTTCATGTTCATTACAACTACTAAGTTCATGTTCATGTTCATTACAACTACTAAGTTCATGTTCATGTTCATGGACATTACAAGTACGAAGTTCAGGTTAATGTTCATGTTCATGTTCATAACTACTAAGTTCATGTTCATGTTCATTACAACTACTAAGTTCATGTTCATGTTCATGGACATTACAAGTACGAAGTTCAGGTTCATGTTCATGTTCATTACAACTACGAAGTGCAGGTTCATGTTCATGCCAGCAATTTCTTTACTTCAATTTGTTTTTGAAACCTTATGTAACTTTAATTTCATAGATATAAAACCTGGTCCTTTTAAAATATACATATCTTTTATTTGCTAACGTTGTACATGTTAGTTTTAAAGCGAGTTATGTACTCAATACTGATATGCGAATTTTGTCATATACTAATTTTCTTGAACTTAAGTTCACGCCACCTTTACCTTATCAATCATTCGACCTTTCAATTTTTAACATAATTAAAGCACAGCGCCCCCAGTGGCAGAAGCAAGGCGTTTATCAAAGGCTCATAACAAAAGGGATTTGATATGGAAAAATATCCTGTGCTGTTTTGTCCGCCAGACGGCGACAGCGGAGCTCGTTGATGACTAAATTGATGATGGATGCGAGGACAAAGAACTAAAAATATTCACCACGCAATGAAGAAAACATAAAAAAAATCAGGAGAAGGTTTATTTTAAAAGGCATGTTTTAAAATTTATAACAATATCTAAGAAATAGGATTAGGATTGATTTGATACAAAAATGAACAGAAGGTAATACAGACAAATGTAAAGTCTTATAAGTGTTTCTGTAGTATTTATGTATATCATGGTTACCATATTTACATAGGTTTGATTTGGTTTTATTTTATTTAACGTCCTGTTAACAGCTAAGGTCATTAAAGGACGTGTTATATGTGTGTAGTTATGCGTGCTTGCTTGCGTATGTGTGTGTGTGCAGGATTCAGGGTATGTTGGTGTTCATTTACAGACTTTATAGTGCTATCTCATTGAAATACCCTGCCGAAGGCACCTGCCATCACAGCATTCCGCCCGGTCACATTATACTGACAACGGGTGAACTAGTTGTAACAAGAGTTATGTTTCAGAACTTTGGTATGCTCGGCGTTGGGATAAAACCAATTGCCTTGCTCACCGTGACGAACTTTTAACCTTAAAGCCAAAAGTGAGGAGTTGCCAAGCAAGGTGCGGGTCAGACCCATCATTTTACTGTATAAGGTGTTATTCGTTCATTTCCTGGATTCTTTTGAAGATTCTTAATTTACTATCACTCAACGACTGGTTCGCCCGTTGTCAGTATGATGTGACCGTGTGGGGTGTCCTCCTGGGTGTCTTCGGCAGTATGTTTCAGTGAGTTAGCACTATAAAATCGGCATCAGTTCCGCGCTATCACAAAGAGACAAACACGAACATAGCGCAGCCTCCCAAAACACACACGCATACACTACACGCATGCATGTTGCACACAGTGGAGGCCGTCCTTAAATGACCGTTAAACAATACTAAACCAAACCAAACCAAACTAATGCTTAGCGTTAAGCAGGGAATAACAACTACCATTTTTAAGGACTTTATTATGTCCCCGCCTGGGGACAGAACCAACTGCCTTCCTCACCTCGGCGAACGCTCCTAACTAAAGCGAATGGTGAGGTATTGCCAAATCAGGCGTTAGGAAATTAAAGGCTGTTAGAAGTAGAGAGAAATATAAAGATCCCAACTATTGCAATTGGTGCAGCAGATTTTTTTGGGGCGCCTTTGTGTCCCCAAGTAGGGGGCACGAAAGCGAATCTCCAATTCAGCAGGGGTTCCCATATAAGTCGCCTCTTACCATACATACAGTGGGTAACAGCAGGTGTATTCTGTTCTCCATCCTCGACCGGTATGGTTGCGCACATCACGACATACACTGTAGGAGTTGCAGGTGATGGTAGTCACCATTGTAAAACCTTAAGGTTATATGCACACGTGCAGATAACGACAGTTTAGTTAATGCTCATCACGAATGTAAAGGTAATACGGTAGCAAACACAAAGAATATGTTGATACGAAATACATGCAAGACATACTAGAGTCTGGCGATGCATTTGTACGAGAACGACTGGCACAGCGATTTCTATATTTCTGAGAGCACCGCTTCTTGATACTCCATTGGTTACGACCACTTGAAAACGTTCTCTGCACAAGTGAGCGAAACCAGTGGAGTATTGAGGATGCGAGTACCGCAGTATACAGCTATTAAATGTAGCCGGACAAGAAATCTATAATTCAGGGTTGTACCCAGGCCATTTAGCTGATACGGCTCCGTATCAGCTTCAGTTTGAAATCCTCCCTGCCGTATCAGCTTAAGTGACCCGTATCACCTTAGACTATGAACCGTATCACCTAGTTATTTGTACTGAATGGGTTTTTTACACGAGAAATTGACACTGTTTAAATCACAAGGCTGACCCAAGTCCAGCAATGACCCCACTGGTCAGTTGCACAATAGGCGTATTATTGCCACAGGTATTATTGAGCGTGACCGGCTTGAACGTTCGTTGAAAATGAAACATATCAGCTATAGAAATTCTGGAGAGAATCCTGATATTAATATATAGTATCGACCCTCTTCCGCGTAAATTGTGTCGAAACAGCCCGACATCAACAACCTATTGCTATTGACTTTTTCAGTAATTTGAAAAATTGACAAAAACAACATGTTTGAGCAATGTGAATTACGCGTATTTGAGTCGTAAATTATATTTCATCCTTGACAAATAAATTTCAAATTTACCCACACGACATTAAAGGATGGATACCTTTTTATTTGATAATTTTGGTAATTAAGAAATAATCAAAATTGATACAGTAAAAGAAAAGCTGAAACTAACTTCCTCTAACACCTTCAAACATAATTTATTCAGTCCCTTCCGGTGATGGGTTCTTTAAATATATATATATAAAGGGACTTTGGTATGTCCCGGCATGAGGACAGAACCCACTGTTCATAACGGAGAAATTATTTCAGAAGGAAAATGGAATTTTAAAGATATATTGCATGTTTTATTAATCTCACATATATGCAAATCTTCATAGAAAGAATTCTTGCGCCGCCAATATCCAAGATTTCCGTCAGATTATGTGAATACGATAATTCATTCATGAATAAGTTATTGAAACCGACTGACAGTTTTTGATGCTACCATTAGATCATATATGAAACGCGGCATCACGTGACACAGATTTAGACGCACCAAAGAACAACTTAATTTGTAAACAATTAAAATGTCTAGACCAGGTCGTTATGTATAGTGCTGACCTACTGTTTCTTAATAAAAGTTATACCGAGTCAATAACACCAACTTCCACGTGACTATGATCATCCAACCAAGACGAATGCAGGGGGGATGGTATCATCGTATCTTTGCATAGCCCGGTGGAAGCGCAGGTACATTTGCCTACCAAGAGAGCAGCTATCTCATGATCGCATCAACAATTGTCAGTCGGTTCCAATAACTTATTCACGAATGACTTATCATATTCACATCATTTGACGAAAATACTGGATAGTGGCGGCGCAAGAATTAATTCTATGAAGATTTGCATATTCGTGAGATAAATAAAACATGCAATATATATCTTTAAAATTCCATTTCCCTTCTAAACAATTTCTCCGCTATGCATTTCTACTAACTTTTAAAACCTTACATATTTTTAGGAAAATTGGAACACAATGAATTAGTAACTAATCGATATCCTGTCTTTCTAGTGTGTAATCAGAAATCTATGAATATTTGCAAAATACGCTCTTCTAAATGTCACCGCTTACAAATATTCGCAAAATTAAGTGTACACCAAATATTTATGTCAGGGGGAAAGGGCGTGTTTGAAGCTTTTTTTTCTTTCTGAAAGGTATTGGAGCTTAGAACAAGTGATCCTTGACGAACACCGTATTCAGTATTCGTGTATAATGCATGACCGCCCTGGGTGGCTTTGATGCTTGAATGGGTAGACCGAGTATATATCCCAACTGTAGAAAAGTTAGACGCTTTGGTCGTTAATACATGCCGGATCTTCTATCTAACATACTTGTTTAGATTGTATTTATAGGGTTAGCGTCCTATCAACAACAGAGGTCAATTAAAGACGTGCCCCCGTATGTATATTGTATGCATTGATATTGGAGGCGATTTGTTGGTGTTTTTGCATCTCTGCTATAGAGTGGACTCTGAATTACTTATATTCCATCCTTAATTAATAACATATTAAAAAACCCACTTAAACGCAGAATTGATATTGGGATTTATTTAGGAAACAAATGGTTTTCAAGTTAAATATTTAGTAAGTTCATTTGAACCTCCTGCAGAATTCGGGATTTGCATTTGTGCCCTTTACTTGGGGATACAAAAGTAACTTAACTAAATCTGCTACAACCATTGCAATATTTGGGATCTAAATTCCTTTTCACTACTAACTACCTTTTGTATCCTAGCGCCATGCTTGACAAAACCTCACTTTTGGCTTAAATGTTGAACGCTCGAACACCCGCGGAAGGTTTTGTCCCCAGGCCAATGTCCATAAAAAATGGTAGTTGTTATTCCCTGATTAACGTTCAGCATTAGTATTTACGGTTTGGCAACAACTGGTTCACACAGTATAATGTGACCGGGCGGAATGCTGTGCTGGGTGCTTTCGGCATGGTATTTCTGTAAAGTAGCACTATAAAGTCGGCATCAGATCAGCACTATCACAAGGAGGCAATTACACCAACATACCCCAGCCTCCACCGAAAAAACACACATGTATGCATACACAACACACATGGAGGTACGTCTTTAAATGACCTTACAGTAGCTGTTGATTGGACGTTAAACTCGATTCAACCAGCATATCAATCCTTTGTCGCCACATCCCAGTATTTGTGTATTTATTTGAGGTTTAATCTCCTCGCAACAGGTTATTCTTGTTTAAATCCCCGACCTGCAGGGTTGGCTATCACAAGGAGACAAATATACCAATATACAGAAACCTAGCATATACACTGTAAATTGTAACGTGCAGGAAGATACCCCTCCGGCAACCTATTTCATGTATAACACTCCACTATTCGAAACGTTTGTATATGAACGCAGAGTTGAACATTTAAAACTATCACCTGTATGTCATAGTTAAGATGCAATAATTGTACGGGTTTTCTAGCTGAAGTGATTCATCTAAAGATGATCTTATTGAATGCAAAAACAAATAATAAGGGAGTTCCTTATATTTATAAAATGTTACCATACGGCCAAAGTTGAACTCAAGCAGGTATGTTATATTAAATCTAGGAGCCAGTTCGTCTATGCGGAACAACCGGTACGTCCGTTTTTAAATGTAACATTTTCGGGTATAAATCCTGGCCGACATGCAAAACTGTATGCAGGCCTTGCATCGCTTGTTCAACGCTCGCCTGAAAGCACCATCAGATGACTGGGTCCGACCTTATTTAATAAACGTACAACACTGACCTGATATTTACTTTCTTCACTTAAGTCTTGCAATGAAATCCGATAAAAGAATTTGTTGTACTCAAAATATAATTTTTCAGAAACATTGGTTATTTACGCACTAAAGAAAGCAGGATTTTCAATATGATAGAAAAAATCATATCCACTCAAGAGGTTTATTCCGTATTGCGAAGGACTTATGATTATTATATTCTGTATAACGATGTAACACAGTTTAGCATATTCCGTAATACAAAGAACTGAGATTTATTCAGTATGGCAAAGAACTCCGGTTTATTACAAATATATATTCCGTTTATTATATATTTCGTATTGAGAAAGACTGAACCTTATTATATTATTCCGTACTGAAAAGGATTGCAGCTCATTATATCCAAAATTACTAAAGAGGTTTATTATATTCCGTTTAGCAAAAGACAGCTGTTTATTACATTTCGTATTCCAAAAGACTGCTGTTTATTACATTTCGTATTCCAAAGGACTGCGATGTTTTACATTTCGTATTCCATGACTGCGGTTTAATATATTTCGTATTGCAAAAGACAGTTTTATTACATTCCGTATTTCAAAAGACTAAGGTTTATTACAAATGTATATGCCGTATTGCAAAATAGTGAGATTTCTTTCTTTCCGTATTGCAAAAGACTGAGGCTTATTACATTCCGTATTGCAAAGGACTGACTGAGATTTATTTTCTTTCGTATCAAATAGGCCAGCGGCCTATATCCCAAAGGCTAGAAATTATTATATTCTGTATGCAAAGGACAAAGGGATATTTTAATCCGTATTTCAAAAGACTGCTGTATATTACAAATGTGTATTTCGTATTGCAAAAGAACCGAGGTTTATTACATTCGGTATTACAAAGGACTGATATTTATTATATTTCGTATTAAAAAGGACTGCAGCTTATATTCCAAAGGCCGGAGTTATCATAATCTGTATTGCAAAGGACATATTCAATAGTTCAAAATACTGATGTTTATTACATTCTGTATTGAGACATGCTCATTAAATTCCGTATTGGAAAGGGCTGAAAGTTTATTACATTCCGTAGTGCAAAGGTCTGATTTATTGTATTCCCTATTCCAAAGGACAGTAATTTCTGTTATATGGATTATGAAAATATGTAGCTGAGCTTCAAATTTCGCCTCACACGGACAGAACACCCCGTTATTGCTGTTAGTCTAATGTCCCTACAGTGTCAACATATTATTGAAAATGCAACTACTTGCACAAGATACAGGAAAACCTCGCCGGGTACACTGAATGGATTTTGAAAACATACATTGATTATCTAAGAATCAATTTTTTTTGTAGTATAGTTGTTCAGTCCATTGAAACTAACACAGTGCTCACTGTGTTTATTGATTCTGTCCCCTGCCATACGCGGTTGCCATGCGACCGTACGGCGACAGCGTCTGCAGCTCCACCTGGTGGCCAGGCTGAGATGATCATAACCTGATCAGAGACTGTGAACGATTGGAAGACCGTCTGATTTCTGTCAACATGTCCGCTATATTAGGATCTTACAGACTCGCTCAGAAGAGGAGGTAAGTTACATATTACATTTCTAGATTAATATGAAAATAATTAATATCTACAACACGTTACTGTCATCCAGTTGACAAAGTTATTTAACTCAGCTGTCCCGTGACCTCTACATATAACCTTCACTGGTTCATCGTATTTAGCAGTAGTTATTTTAGATACACGTGAAATTCCTTCCGATTTCGTAACACCACCATTCAATCTAGTCTTGTTGACAAACTATAGACAAATCTGGTTGTATCATTGTCCAGACCGTCAATTCGGGATCATATTGCTATTTGTCTATTGAAAGAGTCACAGTTATGCTGCGATTTCATCATCAACTTACCCTAAATTGGAAACAAAAATGCTGAATAAGCGTTGCGCGACAGTACAAATTTACTAGAAAGGCTACAAATGAAACGTTTCGGATATCTCGTGTAAAGCTTTGCTACAAGTGTCCCGTGACATGGAACAGCTCAGTTTCACATGATTAATTGATAAGTGCAATCAACATTTCGTTTACTAACTACAATTATATTACTCCGGTGGAGCAGGATAACGACGGGTTTTGCACAGGAACATTATTGACATAAATATAACTACTCATGTATATACATGATTAAATAAACGGTGCTAATTTTATGGTTACACGACAGAAAGTGTCAACATAATGGCTCCAAAAGCACTGTGGCGTTTTTTTTATCTGAACGGTCTAGTTCCCTAGAAATATCCGAAGCCCCATGTTTGCATTATGGACGAAACAAGAATTGACACAGTTGAACCGTTATTGTCATTTGTATCGATTATACCAAGAACGGCTTAATGGTGTGGTTAAACATGTTACTACAATCCATGACATTTTTGCATGATCGAGCTCCAAACTCGAATATTTCAAATGCACATTTTATCTTTATTTTTTTAATTATTTAAAAAAATCATAGTAACCATATTTGCCTCAATTTTGTAGTGTTTCCTGCTTTTGTTTGTTTGTTTGTGTAATGTTTAATGGCCCATCGGCAATGCGAGTCATCAAGGGCCAACAACACTGTAAAAAGAGACATTCACGAAAATAAACACATCCAACCAAAACTAAATAGCTTAAATGTGTAAAGGAAACTAAATAGCTTAAATGTGTAAAGGATTAAGAAATACATCAAATCGAACAAATTGGCTGCACAGGATATATCATATTTTATTGTAAAGATCGACAATCTCCTGTTGTGCTTTATTCTGCTTCCGTTTTTGTCGTCTCGTATAAACTTTGTTTTGTTTTATGGCTTATCGACAATGTAAGTCAACTAGGGCCAAACAACACGGTAAAAATAGACTTCACCAAAACAGAATAAATCAAACCATCAAAAAAAAGTCATAAAAGATGTAAAAAAACAAAAAAAAAAAACCAATAGAAAACGAATTTGTTGGAAAATATGTCATATCTTATAAAGATCAATAGAGAGTAAATATTAAAAGCTTGATTGCACATAAATTGTATCGAATTATCAGCTTTTAATTTCTAGTTCCAATGATGACCTGATCCATGTAAAGTGACCTATGACACGTGTTGTATTTTTATTTGGGTAATAATTAAAATACCTCAAATACGAATCATAATCTACCTCGACATCATTTTAAAATCGGAACATAATACAAAAAGTTAAGAATAATTGGCGTTATGACGTCCACAGTAGATTCCTGAATAATTTGTAGCTAACTACCAACCTTCGACACGATATACATATCGAACTCAAAACGGACGACAACTCAGACAGGAAAAGTCTTCTTCTTCCATATTCTATTCATATAGTGCAAACAACACTAATCAGCAGGGAATTCATTTGACAACTTTCATATAAAATTCCAGAAGACAAATGGCTTTTTCTATTAACATTTTTACTATTCTTTTCCTGACTGTAGCTGATGTTTACCTATATAACACTCCCTAGGGGGAGATAGCCTCGTGTCGATTAGCACGTATTCAATTGTGACGTCATTAAAATGCGTCAGCGGTAGTTGTGCCGTCATGAAAAGTGAATGACGATATGTAAACGCCACGTGTGTTTTTTTTTCAAATATTGCAGACTATTGTCGGTGGAGTTGTCTATTTATTTTTGTGGAGTTAGATATTTCTCTGTCACACCCTCAAGATAGGGGAAGATTCTATTAGTCAACAGATCAGGTCATTTAAAGACTTGCCTCCATGTTTTTAATGCATGCGTGCTTGTACGTATGTGTGATGGAGGCAGAGTATGTTGGTGTATTTGCCACCTTGCGATAGCACGGATATGATGCCGATCGTGATGATATACATGTCCCTCTTAAGTGTAGCAGAACGTTACACGATGAAAGTATGTTTCTACATTCTAGCTGCATATATAAGCTGATCTTTGTATATTTTTCTTGAATTTAGATATAGTGTTCCGGTGTTATTTAAACGACACGAATCGACACGTGTAAAATATTATAACTCACATGGACACGATTCCATACACAAGTTAACATAACCACTTTGTACATGTACCTGGACCGTATTTTTCCCCGCCCGGGGCACTGACGTAACACGTCAAGGTATGAAAATCCAGGGAAAGGGAGCCATTGACCTAAAAAATGCTAATACATACTTATAACGTCCAGTTGTTTTTCATAACAATCATATTGTATACTATATCGGCTCACTATGTCAGGCACAGGCGTGGGACGCAAGGTAAAACCGCGATCATTCATCAAAATGTTCTTAACCTGTTCTGTTACCTGGGAGCCAAACCCATTCTTGACAGTCTAACGGTCACTGTAATTCTGTGTAACACGCATAGGAAAAATGAACATACTCTTAATCAATATAATAAGAAATGTATATAAGCAATGTTCCTTATTTCATACGTAATGTTGCTCAACCATTTGTACCAAATCACACATTTGTGTGTGTGCACGATATATACATGCTATCTTTGGTGCGACGTGTAGTCACAAAACTTTAACAACATTTTTGTACCACCAAGTAGTAAACTGATCAAGTTATATTCCCTTCTAAAGGTTAATTATTTAGGGTAAAAGCAATAATTGATTAACCCAGTTAGTATAATGTGATCGGATGGAAATATATGTGGGGTTCCTTTGGCATGGCATTCATGTGAGGAAGCGAGCTAAAGTCGGTTTCAGATCCAGGCTATTCCGAGGAGGTTATATGACATCTTCCTATTGAGTTTGTTTCTCCTCTTTTCTTTTGTGTCAAATTTTATTTCCAATAATGACCATGTCCTTAACCCTGTCATTATTACTTTGTTGGATTTATTTTTGTCGTCCGTGGGTTGTATCTGTTTGAGATAATACTACATATGAAAGAGCGTTTCTAAAAAGCGTTTTTTATTATAGTTAGGAAATATTACCAATTATATGCCGACATATTGAACATACTTTATCATTTCAATTGTATGCCGACATATTGAACATACTTTATCATTTCGGCCTTCGTGGTGAACTTTAACCGAAGGTGGGTATGCGATGCGTTCTGTCCCGAGGCCGGGGAATACCCAGTCTTAAAAAATGGTATCTGTTCTCTGCTTAACGGTAAGCTTTTAGGACATGGGAACAACTGGTTTATCCGTTTACGGTATAATGCGACCAGGTGAAATACTGTGCCTTAGGCAAGGTACTTCAGTTAGGTGACATTTCAAAGCCTACATCAGATCAGCGCTATTACACGGAGGCAATTGCACCAGGATACCGCCTCTAGAATACATACACGCATGCACACATACAATAAACACACAGAAGCACGTTCCTATATCACATTAGATGTTCACTCGACGTAAAACCCGATAAAACCGAATCAAAATCAGGCCCAAGACATTGCAATAACCAACTAATCGTTATAGTACCGGCATATCTCACAACAAAAATGCATATCCTGGGACCAATAAAGTTAGGAATCGATTTTACAACATTCAATAAGGTCGGATATATGTATTGCTGAAAAGTGATCAGTTTAAGGTTGCGTTAGCTGCAGTATAAACATTTGATTAATGATATCATTGTTATAAACACAGTTTTAACTGATTTCCATTCGTGAAAAGATAATGTGATTATTTGAATCGATGATTTATGAATGCAAGTATGCTAAAAGTAATCCCGGCACGTGCTCAAACGAATTAAAAATGTTTAAAATAATATATTTCTCAAAAACACAATGAACTGATGAAATGCTGATAAATATAATCAGCTGATCAACATAAGAATGCGAAGTACCTACTAAATATCTACTACCTAATTATGCAGCACAGATAAGTCGTGAACCAAAATGCAAGCATAACGTGTTTTGTTGATATCGACAATCTTACATGCTTTAATCCATAATTATTAATCGTCAGATATGGTGCAAAATCCTTAGAAGTTTTCGTTTGTTTCACCAAGCTGACGTTTTAAAAGTGATATTTTAATATTCTTTATTCTTTGTTTTCTGTAAGATTAATAGAGAATTAAAAATGACATTTAAAAGAAATGTAATCATCGTGTATAGTTTTTAAGCTGTTACACAGTTTCCATTGCTGCACTGGCGACTGAACACATTCCAAGACTTGCGGTCGGATTTTAACGTCGATACATTAATATCTTTTTCATTGCATTGTTAACTGGTATTTCAATGGAAATTTATTATTTGCATTTATAAATTACTTGCTCAACTCTCGGGAAAGAACCACCAATAATTAAAACATACAATAGATTCTTGCATTACTCCGTACGTGAATTAATATCATCTTACATCAGAAATTCGAAGAGCACCCGCGAAAATCAATATTTCCAATAACCTAATATAAAAAGGAATATCCCAATATATAAATAATTAACCCCACTTATAATGAAGTCATTTCGTTTAAAAAAAGCACCAGTAACCTACAATGGACATGAATAGTTACGCCAAAAATGTTGGTAAACAGCAATGGTGTACTTTATTGGATTAATCGTCCTAATAATAGCTAAGGTTGTTTAATAACGTGCCTCTATGTATGTAACTTACATGTGTAAGCTGGAATCGGTATCATTTTTTACTTATCTCCTTGTGAAATCTTGGATCCGATGCCAAATGTAGAGTGCTACCTAACTGAAATGCCAGAAAACTAAATTGAGTTCATTAATTACTGTGTTTAAATTACTTATAATTCAAACTAACTCTAAGGTGAACCATCCAAACTAATTAAATCCACGAATAAGCAATTTCTCACTTTTCACGAATTGGTTGCACATGATAGGACAAATCCTATCGACCCAATATGTGAAAACATGAATAAATGTTAAGTTACTATCTGTTAATTACTTCTTATTCAAAGAAAGTCTAAAATAAACACAGTAATTAATGAATTCCATATAGTTTTTCCTGTTTTCACACATTGGGTTGTTTTCACATATTGGCACGCTACACAGCATAGTACTCTACCAAGTGACATACTGAACGTTTGTGCAGCAAGTTATAAGGTTATTACACGATTTTAGGATTTCGGTATGTTCCCGTCTTCGAAAGTCTAAAGACGGAAGGGTTAAACGTCCATTGTCATGCCGATAAGAATGCAATGACCTATAGACGTTACAAGTAGTGCATTACATATAATTGGGTTATTAGTTTATAGGCCATGTCGTTTAGGACGTGCCTCCATGTATGTTCTGTTTGCTTCTGAGACATGCCGACTTTAGAGAGAGCGCTATCGTACAGAAATACCAAGCAAACATAAACCGTGTGCAGTGGGAATTGGCGTTCGCATATACATGATCTATCGACATTACACAAACAAATAAAATCTTCACTCTTCTACTTAGGACTACATATGAAACTCAGTACTTGTATATAAACATTTTGGTTAAGGAAATCAATTCAGTTATAGGGAGTTTTCACAGCAATTTTGAGATACTCGACCACACCCGCCTTTCCCTCCATAGCTTGTATATATAATTTTGAGTTAGTCGCATATGTGGTGTACTGGATCGTACACATACAGTATACGGTCGGTATTCAACAGGACACGTCACTGTTATTTCCAGATTTTCCTATTATATGTATGCTTGACTTAATATACCCTATCGATTTTCGGTTCTGCAGGTATGTAGGCCTAGTGTATCATTGGCATGCCTATCAGATACTCTCCCTACCCGAGACATACATGATCACCTAGCTCACCTATTGATTCCAATGGCTCTGTGCTAGGTTTTAATTTATTTTGTTCAGAAATGAAATGTGTATATTATGGTGTTATTCGATTCAATAATTCACATATCTGTACTATGTTTCGTTTCACCATTCTCTAATATTTGTTCACTATTTACGCATGGTTAAGAGTTTCGGTCTCCGTATCATGTTTTCGTCCGTGTCGAATTCAAATTCATTTCAGTTTTAAAATTTAATACATTTTTAAGGATTAAATTGCCGAGTTTTATTGTTTTCGTGATTAGAAAATCATACTTCCTGCTATGGTTTATAGGACTCGAAAGTGTAGATATATATGTACAAATCGAAAGTGTACATATATATGTACATCAGCCAATTGCAAAGGGATGTTACATGTCTAAAATATAATTGTGGTTTGATCAAAAGGAAAATATTGATTCGTTCGTTTCTTATAGAGTGAAAACATTCCTTCATTTTGTATCTTGAAAACAACATTTTACTTATATTTATTTCAAAAATTGTATAAGAATAAATAACATATAACTGTTGTTGGACATGTCAACACTGCAATAGCTCTCTTTCTTTCCGGGTTCAACCTATAGATACAAAAAATTGAAACATTTATGCAAAGCTCCGATATATAAATACAAAGGCTTGATACATAAATACAAGATTCTTATGTATAAAATCTTTTTTTTTTTTATTTCGAACCCAAAATTTAAATATATAGAAACGAAGGTTTTATGTCTAAATATAAAAGTTGGATATATGAAAAAAAAGTTTGATAAAAAAAATTCAATTGTTTGGTAGCTGAACATTTTTTTGTTTGTTATATGAACACAAATTTTAATATTTAAAAATAAAAGTTTGGGACATAAATGCAAATTAAATGGAATACCATGAATAACCTTTTTTTCGGAGACACTAATTTCGCAAACTTCCTTTTTTAATCTACTAAAGAGGAAATTAATATTTCTCTGTCTCTGTACGGTTAAACCCTAAACCAAACAATTATACTCTTGCAATTTCCACTCAACTAAATTTACTTTTTCTACTGACATTTAAAACTCATAAACTAGATCGGTCTTGTTTGAGTTTTTTTGTTGATAGGTCATCGATATTGTTTAGTCAACTAATTGATAACGAAGTAATTAGTCAGTCTGTCAATCAGCTCAGGGGTAAATCAATCAACCAGTCATTTTTAGGGCAATCGGTTGCAATCCATTGTAAACAAGTTACATTTTAAAGATGTTCTATCTTATTGATATCTCTACGATGAAATACCTCTATCAAAATCACAAGTTTTTATTCAAAGATATTGCCCCTGGCAAAGTATCTCCACAACTTCTAAACAAAGTAACTTAAGGCCATACATTTTTAATATTTTGATTAAATTTTGAAACGCAAAAATTTTCATATAAACCTTTTGGGTAATGTTTTGCTCAAAATACCTATTTATATGTCAAAAATCAAATGTTAAGTCATATAATATATATACGTCACACCCAATGTCTGTTCATTTGTTGTTAACAGAAATAACTGAAATAGCGTTCGCTATTGCCTATAGATCTTTATGTTGTCTTTCCTACTGTTTTGGTGTCCTATATATACCGTTACACAACGAAATGTTGTTGCCATTACCCGAAATGCTGAAGGTTTAGCCTGGGATAACACTTACCAATTTAAGGACATTGGCATGTCCAAGCCTGGCGCTAAGACATACAAATGTAAAACGTTGTTAGGACCAAGTGAGAAAACACTTAAATTATCAAACGTTGCAATGGGTGCAGCAGATTTAGTAGAGGGTACACCAGCAAATTTCCACATTGGTTTTCCTTTACAAAATGCAGTGAAAAATAGGAGCTATTTCAACGAACAACATGCAAGGGTGTTTTTCAAGATTTGGTAGATGTATTTTCATGTATTTTTTTAGTGTTGAATTTCAAAAACTTTAATAAAAAGTCAATCCTTTGCTTTCTCCGTAGGGCTGAAATGTTAAAGACAAAGAAAAAACAGCAGGAGACTAAAAGAAGTTTGCAGGCAAAACTAGCACAGTCTCAAGCCGAGGCATCGGCCAACTTTCAGTATTCCGACAGCAATGGTGGCGCCCAACCGACAGGCGCCCCATTGTGGGAGGACCCGGTATATGACGACTCACCGTTTTCGCACGAAGTCATATTCGATTCGGAGTTTTCAGAATGGAAGTTCATGTATGGCCCGTCTGAGGGCCAGGAAAGCCTCTACGTCGTCAGACTATGTAAGTAACTTGTGTATAACTGTGTAAGGTCACATGTAGTTTATAACGGCTGGCAACATGATTTTGCTATTATAATTTTCTTCAATGGACAACGGCATCGGCTGTAAATTTCAGTTTTCATGTTCCTCCGGTTACACTTTTTACAAAATGCATGAAACAAAAGGTTGACGAACACACAAACTGTTGAAGCGTTAGCAATTTTAGAGTGAAGAGCATGATACTTCTTTCTGTATATTAAATATACGCATACTCTACATAAATGGCATATTTCGCGATGAGATCATGATGGGAATCATGACCTGTGTCCATAATATTGATTACGTATTCAGATGGGACATAGATAGGTTATAGAGGCAGGGATATTGCAATATTTGACTATATCTCTTTCTCCCTCCCACCTTCTGACTTTTGCATGGTGTCCCTCTTGGCAGACTTTTACTTCGTGTTTCATTAAGTGTACCTGCTGTTTCCTACCATCTTTTTTTGACCAAGTTTTTTTCACAGATCGACTATCACGATCACAATTTGAACACAATTGTGTGTGTGTGTGTGTGTGTGTGTTTATAGACATATATGACGTACTAATACTACTAGTATCACAGCTACACCACTGTTCAGATTTAGTGTCATCAACATAAAAACTGCCCCGTATATCATTTTAAAATTATATTTCATATTTATATAACTGATATTGTCCCTTCATGCTTTTTGCTTCCATTCACAAGTCAAGGTCATTTGAATATCTTTTGGTTGTCGGTTTTAATGGGTTTCGTGTACTATTAACAGCTGTCATTTAAGGGCGTGCCTCCTTGTGTAATCAATGTGTGTGTGCTAAAAGCAGTAAGTTGGTGTATTTGCCTCCTTGCGATAGCGCAGATATGAATTGACAGTTATGGAATTTATTTCACACCCAAACACAATACTAGTTTTCGACGAACCCATACTATTGTTATCACTACTTTCTTAACGACCCATCAATACATGAGAAGTCATCAAGTCTAGTAAAATGGTCTAAGATAAATTGTAAATGAAAACGTCAACGGCAAATATCAATTTACATACAAATTACTATGGAAAATATCCGATAATTCGTCACGACTTTAAATGGCCAATTCATTGTTTTGCCATGTTTTTTACAAAGTCGAGTTTTACTGAAATGTCACAAATTTATCGTGCTTGTTATTTTTTTAAAACAAATAATTGCCACTTTTGAACAGAATGTATTGACCATATTGCTTACATATTACTCAGATTACATACATTAACAATTTATAGATAGCAAGCTGTTGGAGGATTATTTCACCAACGGAGATTCAGTAACATAGAAACTGCTGACGTCATTGTATCACATGTTTGAATAACAAGGGTGACTTTCCGGAAGTAGCATTCTAGCTCTGTAAATGTATTTGTTTTCACATACGTTTGGGAGCTGCAGAGTTTGTACTGTACCAGCTTATTCACAATCATTCGTAGGTTAATATCAGGATTGGTTTTGTTTGTTTGGGGTTTAACGTCCTCGTAACAGCCAGGGTCATATGAGGACGGGTGCCTAGGTAAACAGCATCGGAAAGACGACAGGAAAGAAAAAAATGGATAGGAAAGGAAAAAGATCAATAGTGTTGCAATGGTGGGCAGCAGATAATTTTAAAGAATTTGGAAGAGTAGTATGTCTATCGTCACTTGGATGCGCTATAGAGACAAATATGCACCCACACACACGCACACATATTATAATTATATTGTATAATTTGTATTAAATCATTCTTGCCTTGAATATGATTCCAACGATTACAAAACACAAAAAATAATGTACATTATTGAAAAAAATGCAATTGTCCATATTTTGATTAATAGGCACAAACACCTTTTCTACGGAATAACAGAACTTTAAACAAACAATACATTTTTTTAAGATTTGACAACATGTCATTGTTAATTATCTAAGGTGACGCTAGCACTATAAAGTCTGCATCAGATCCGCGCTATCACAAGGAGGCAAGTACTCCAACATACCCTGTCTACTGCATGCACACACGCAAGCACGCATACACTACCCACATGGAGACACGTCTTTAAATGACCTTGGCTGTTAATAGGACGTAAAACAAAAATAAACCGAACCAAACATAAAATTTCAACCAGAAGTGACCGGTATGGTATTTATGGTAGTTCCTGCCAAATGGTAATCGAGAATTTGAAACTGGTTGTTGTTGATATTACATTTTAGTACTATGACGTCAAATCCAAGTAAATGACCACAACACACATACATGTGATTGCAATTTTGTAATAGATACAGTATACTAATAATAAATTACACTGCTGGTGGCACCATACAGCTGTTTCGTCTTTCTATGTATCATTCTTGATGCCAGGGGTCAAACAGGTGAACATGCAAACTGGTCTAAACTTCTGTTAAAACAGAAGAGGAAGTGCGTATTACCCTTTACAACAGTTAAAACAGAACACAGCCTCTATCCACATTGTACAATCACTTTCAGTTTTCTGTCCCTGCAGGTAGCGCGTAAGAATTGTACCTTTTGCCCTAATTGCATGAGCGTAAGAGACGACTAAATTTGGGATATTATCTTTTCTCTTCTTTCTAAAAAGCTTTCTTCTTCCTAATGTCTCCCTTGACAATGCTCTCCCTTGACAATGCCTCACATTTAGCCTTTAGTTGAGCGCTCGCCCCTGTGAGGAAGGCTTTGGGTTCTGTCCCCTGGCCGAGACATACCAGAGTCTATACAAATGGAAGTTTCTATTCCTGCTTAACGCCCAGCAATTTAGGAATGGGACGACTGCTTTGCCCGTTGTCAGTAAAATGTGACCGGATGGGGTGTCCTGCTGGGTGTCTTCGGCAGTGTGTTTCAGTGAGGTAGCACTATAAAGTCGGCATTAGTTCCACGCTATCACACGAACATATCGCAGCCTCCCAAAACACACACGCTTACACTACACGCATGTATCTTGCACACAGGGGAGTGCGTCCTAAAATGTCCATAGCTGTTGATAGGACGTTAAACAATACTAAACCAAACCAACCCTTACTTTTCCTTTTATTTCGTAACACTTTCACATGATTTTTTTAGAAGTGTCCCGTATGGTCAGTATTAATTCAATAACAAGGCATTAATACCATTACAATAAATTGGCATTTTACACATTATCTTAGATTGCTTTATCGTAAATGAAATTTGATCAGTGAAATTGACCCGACATTGAACAACCAAATGGAGGGAGGGTGTGAGTATTCAAACAACACTGAAAAGGATGCATACCGTTTTTTTTTGTGTCAATCCCGGTTTAACAATAGCGGTTGATCTGTATTTAAATTTAAAAAAATGAAGTCAAAATCTTTTTCCGACACTTGACTTAAGCGTCTCGTCAAAGAATGATTTGGAAGAATAAAGAGCATAAGCTTATCCCTAGAATCATAAAGTGTTTATACCAGCTTTTATGTTAAGCTCCGCCCATGATCAAATACTGACGACAAGCTAGCTCGAATCTACCATGAACGGCTGGGTAAATAGGTCAAAGTTACACTTCTCTTTTTTTTATGTCAGCACAATTTTACAATTACATTTGATTCCAGGTGATTTTATATAAATTACAGTTATTCTGCTGTGTGATATATGTTTATGCGGCATTACTCGATCAAAGGATTATTGCTTACAGTCAATAAGTTAATGCAATGTAAATAAATTGTTTGAATTAGTTAATTCATCAGGGAGTTGAAGATACACAACATCGCGATTCTATCACACAATTATAGAAAAAAAATGTCGTCAGACTGGTATTGCTGGTTCAACAAACAAGAGTTCAATTTACTGACAACCAATAACAACTTGGTCGCTTTTTAGGACTGTTATAACGTAATTTCCCGTGAAACACAGATATTCCTGTGAATTAAATATAGATTGTAGATTTGCTTAATGTTGTACAAATTCGTTTTCCCTGATTAATGTTACTAGGTAGAATTTACTTTTGGAAGTATACATGTCCCCCCATTTTTTGTAATTTTGAATTGGCATATAAATATTCGGTTATTAATATATATCTATTATTTCCTTTTATTAGAGAAAATATACACATAGAAAGACGATTAAAGTAGGATTTTCTTGTAGTTTCATACTGTCATTCATGTTGTTTTTTTTACATTGAAGACTTCTTAAAACAATAAGAGATTACCAAAGTGACAACTAAAACATAATTCAAGCTAAAAATTCAATAAAAACTAGGGCAAAATATGAATAAATGAAACATTTACATGGATACTCTTGAAAACGTACAAAGATAATAAGACCAAGTGTTCCAGACGGGTAAGCGTCTTCTGCTTCATCGGCGACACCCGCCATGTAAATCTAAGTCTCACATTGAGAACTCGGGTAGTGACAACAAAACCACAAGGCACTCAAACAAGCATAATCAAAACATCGTCGCAGATTATTTCCGTGTGATGAATGTTTAATATTGTCTCAATGACGTTGGATATGTATGCAATATGTGTGCAATGCGTGCAATAACAAACTGCCAACACTTTATTCAATTTACACAGGATGTAATATAAGTGCGAAATAATCACAGGTCAAGTAATTCTACAATTCTGATAGAAAATGTATCAAGAGTTTTACGGTGATCTCACTCATCGATGAGTATAATGTATACATAAGCAGATTTGGCTATTTCTATGTGAAACATAGAATTCCAAAAGATACCATAAAGGTCGATCTATGTGATAAAAAGGGTCTTAATAACAATATCTTGAAGGTTATGGTAAAACATTCTTGTACTCGAAAAGTATGTATATGATGAATGTAACAATGATAAACTTGTATGCACATTGGTATATCTTACGAGGTAAAAAAAACCCACTGTAATATATACATCCTTTGACCTTGAGGCAAAATTTGTTGAAAAAACACAACCAAGATTTAAGATATTATATAGTCCTTATCAGCACGATATTTGTACACTTTTAACTACATTTTTTGTCTCATTTGGCTAGTTAAGAAAAATATCATGGACGTAGTTCTACACTATCACAAGCACTAGGCTCATCGTGAATAAATAGTTTATGCCACATTTATGATCAGGTATTCGTAGCTTGATATTTTCAATCATGCACATATTTTAAAAATCACGGAGGCGTTGCGATTGCAGCGTATGTCTATGTCTATGTATTTCGCTGGTTCAGTTGAGTGAGGCGGTGACAGGAAGTGCATCCAGATCTGTCGGAAATAAGTATGTTTGAATCAGTGATTAGATTATGAATTATTAAAATGTGATTTGATGTTTTATGTTATAGCACGGTGTTGTGCTGTCAAAGATTTAGGTAGAATGTGAATGTTGTTCATTCATTCAATAGTTGAGTCATTCATTTATTAAATCATTCATTGATTCTTCCTTCATTCTTTCTTTTTAATTCATTCATTTTTTCTTACATGCATTTCTTAAACTTTAACATGAAAACATTTTTTTAAATGGTTTCGAAAAGACCAAGAAATACAGAAAATGATGCAACATGGCAAATATTTAAAAACCTAGATATTCAGTATCTATAAAATAATATAAACTAATTGTCACTGTTTTAATTTTTTTGGTGTTTTATTTTGAAGGCAATACAGTTGAACATAGAAAGTAGAACTTGTAAATTAAACTTACAACATTAAAGGTTTGGTTTGCTTGTTTGCCTGTGGTTAAACGTCTTTGCAACAGCCGAAAGTATATATGACGGGTTACTTTGTTAGTAAGATGTGGAGTACTTGACGACCCATCAAGACAATAGATATCATTATACTTTGGTCGGGTGGCGTAATGGATAGCGCAAGTTTAAAAAACACGTAAACTTGAAAAGCAAAAGTGGCTGTAGGTTTTAGGTAGGTAAGAACTTTTATCATCAGATGGTGCAATATTTAAATCACCCTGCGTCCATTGTCCGTGGTCCGTCCGTCCTTAAACAATTATTGTAAGCGCTATTTCTCAGAAAGTACTGGAGGGATCTTTCTCTTTCATATGCAGGTTCCCAATGGTTCTATATAGTTCAGCATTTCAAATTTGGGGGATGACTGGAAAACCAAGATGGCTGGCAGGTGGTCATATTGAATTTGGGAGTAAAGGTTGTTGAGCCCTATTGCTCAAAAAGTATTGGAAGTATCTGTAAATGGGAATCTGATGAGATACCACTAAAAGGAAATGGAAAGGCAGGGAGACAATAAAAAGAATGAGAACACATACGTTCGAATGTTTTCAATATATCGACTTTGGGTTTGTTCCTAAGCAGAATACGAAAGAATACCCCTTATTCTGCATGACCCCCAAATTTATCTCTTTTTACGACATGCAATGCAATACATAAGGCCCATTGTTTTAAACCGCATATTTTCTTACCCACCACACACCGTATCTCACCTGCAGAAAACCAACATAGTTACAAACATAAACATGATATGATAGCTGTATGTATCATCTACAGCTATGTGTTGATTGAGATTTTAAAAGATGGACAGGGGTGCGACAAGGGTGGAATGTCGCTAAAAATTCCCTAATCGATACTTTACCGATGTTCCTAACAAATCCAAGGTATGAAAAATGATATATTGATTACATGTGGACCATGCATAAACAACATTTATATAAGGAGAACGGTGAATGTATGTTGGAAACAAAATATGAATGAACGAACAAACAGAAGGACCGGATATATATTTAATGGAGGCTGTTTCTACACAGTTTTATGGTGTAAGTGTTAACACAGTTGGCGAATCGTTATTAATGGCGTATAAATAAGTATTAAACAAGATTCAAACTCACCAATCAATATTTTGTCGTGAGAAAACTCGCGTTTTTGACACGTCTAAACAAGTTTACGAAATCGTTATTGTTCCTTGCGACATTACGTTATTGTAGTCCTTGCGACATTACGTTATTGTTCCTTGCGACATTACCTTATTGTAGTCTTTGCGACATTACGTTATTGTAGTCGTTGCGACATTACGTTATTGTTCCTTGCGACATTACGTTATTGTAGTCCTTGCGACATTACGTTATTGTAGCTGGTTAAGACTCAACAAACCCACTAAAAGATGACATACTTATTTTAACCTGATGACAAGTAATATTAAAAGCCCTAATTGCACAGCGGTATTCATATATGTACTTTGGATATACAGAACTTGAACCTAAGGACCTCCTCTTATGACAAGTGGCCCATGGACCTTAACGGTCACCCGAGTTCTGATATATTTATAAACAACCTTATTCAATATCTAGCATACTGATTTAAGACTGAAAAGTATTTGAAACTAGCACCTCTGATTCTAAACAAGGAAAATCATTTGCCATAATACATTTTGCCCCCCTCCCCCTCTTCCCCAGGGGTAAACGTGAGTCCCTAGGGTCATAATAGTAACAATTTTTGTAGAGCACCTTAAAACCCTTCCATCTATGAAGAGTATTTGATTCTACCATATCTGGGTCTGGATAAGAAGATTTTTGAAATTTCAGTCAATTCAACCCTTTTTGGCCCAACCCATCAGTCCCTGGGGGGTCAGTCAGGGCTGATATGTGCATACAATCAAACTGCTATCCAATACTGACAATGCTAAACCAAATTGAATTACTTCCAATGAAAATTTAACAAATGTTGGTCCAAAATGTGATTTCCCTATATAAACTATAGTAAAGTTTACCCCCTCCCCAGGGGGACACGTTCACAATTTTGGTAAAGCACCTTAAGACCCTTCTATCTATGAAGAGTATTTGATTCTACCATATCTNGGCTGGGGACCATATCCTCCATAACGCTTGTTGACCATCGGCCATGGCAGGTTTCTGCAACATTTCATTGCAATTGGTTCAGCGGTTTTGGAGAAGAAAGCGAAAATGTGAATTGTTTACGGACGCACGACTGACAACGACGGACAAAAGGCGATCGCAATAGTTCACTTGAGACTTTGTCTCAGGTAACCTAAAAAGCTATTTTTTGGGGCCATACGATAATTTAAAAAGGAGAATTGGAGAAAAAGAAAATTTCACAGAGAATAGTATATCCATTTGCTCGTTATTTTGCTAACGTCTATTAAGCATAAAAAAAGACATTGAGTAAATCGTGAGGGGTCGGGATTGAAATGGGTAACGCTATAAACCCCACCCTGATTTTATGGGAAAGGGATAAAAAGGTTTATGAAGTATTAACCTCGGATAATCTTACATGATTTGATTTAGCTTCTCTGTACGATATTTCCTGATGCATTGCTGAACTAAGATACAGGTATGTTTCATTATGTTGTAGACCGACGTGAAACGATTCTGTACGTGAATGGCGAAAAACTGGAATCAAAAGATTACACCTTGGTGAGTATCGATATCTAAAGAAAATAAGTGAAACTGTCAAACCATTTTAAGACACCGAATTGTTTGTTTAGGTACTTATAGACGGGCGGGTCGAACGGGCAAACACGATATACAAGTGTAGATGAAAAAAATAATTCTGTTCTGGTAATTATCTTTGCTGTCATAACAGCTTTGTTAAAAAACATGGTTGGTCGATTGCTCAAAGGCCCTTAAAATGGTACTTGCTATTTCCTGTTTAACGTTCCGCATTTAGGGTAATGACAAAACTAGTTGTTAGTATAATTTGACCTTCGGTATGGTAGTTCAGTGATGTAGCACTGTAAAGTTGGATTCAAGGAGGCCATTACACCTACATAACCTCCCTCCAGCACACATACAAATACGCCCTCCAGCACATAAACAATACAAACCAAACAAACCTCAACGGTCAAGCAATGGTTAAGTCATATCGGGCATGATAACAATAAAGAACACTTGTTCATTTTAATACAATACAAAAAACTGAATGGTAAAAGGTTAAGATCTGTATTCGTAAGTATACTGGTATAATAAAAAAAAATCAATGAAAATTACCCACGAAATTACAAACCCCACGGTAATGAGTGGTTTCACATTAACCAAATCAAATGGAAAGATATTGTATGTCGCTGGCAAATAAGTTTAGAAAATACTGCCTGAAATACAGTTTATTGCATTATTGAAAAAAACACTATTGTATCTTTGATCATCAAAAACTTAAATACTCTTTTGAAAAATTCCTGCAGGTAGCGCGTAAGAATTGTACCTGGTGCCCCCATTGCATGATCGTAAGAGGCGAGTAAATTTGGGATCATATCTTTTCCATTCTTTCTAAACAACTTTCTTCTTCCTAATGTCTTCCTTAACAATGCCTCTCTTTTGGCCTTTAGTTGAGCGTTCGCCCCTGCGAGGAAGGCTTTGTGTTCTGTCCCCTGGCCAACATACCAGAGTCTATATATATGGTAGTTTCTACTCCTGCTTAACGCTCAGTAATTTAGGAGTGGGATTACTGGTTCGCCTGTTGTCAGTATAATGTGACTGGGTGGGATGTCCTGCTGGGTGTCTTCGGCAGTTTGTTTCAGTGATGTAGCACTAAAGTCGGCATCAGTTCCGCGGTATCACAATGAGACAAACACGAACATATCGCAGCCTCACAAAACACACACGCATGCATCTTGCACACAGGAGAGGCCTTCCTTATTGACCATAGCTGTTGATAGGACGTTAAACAATACTAAAACAAACTAAACTATTTTGAAATTCGTGTACTGACATTTCTAAAGCACTATAGTTTAATCAATCAATGTTGAAATATGATTGAGTTTGATAATGTTTATATCAGCGTCAATTCATAGCCTCCTTCGAAAACTAGAACCCTATCTTAATACTGTATGAATTGCTGTTTCGCAGACGAATCCTTGTTCTGCTTTAAACATGACATTGAATTATGCATGGATGAAAATATGCGTTATGTTTAAACATTAAGAAGATATCTTAATCTAAATCCGGCAATGTTTCTAAATAAAGTATACACTAACATCACAGGTTGCTATTTTCAACAGTTGATGATAAAAATGCGCCTTTATGAGTAATTCTCTTATTAATGTTTACCAAGTCAATAAATGTTTAAATGTCTGTCTGGCAGTATACATAAATGTACGTTTACTTTTTAATTTACACTGAAACTTGGGTGCCTACGAGGAGTCAGATCTATAAAAGGTTAATTCTCGATTTCTCAGGTTTATTAACGACAAACAAAAGTATTCTTTACATTAACTTTAAATAAAGTTCCATTCAAAGTTAAATCGTTAAGTGTTTATCAACTATAGAAACACGCGTTTTTAGCGCTGTGTCGTAAAGCAGTGGTACTTGTATTGATCAGAACTCTAGTCCACATGAAACCGTCTAACCGCGTCGAACTAAGTAGAAGTCAACGGTAATATCGATTTCTATTCACAATTTTAACACCTATAACGAAACCAGCGCTGATCCTGGTCTTCGATTTTGTTAGAATTTGTATGAATGTATTGGTATTTAAATGGAAACAGTGTGTCGTCAATATTATAAAAACAAAAAAAATGATATCATATTATTGATATGTTTTCATAACGGAAGCAGAATAGCTGTACTTGGAATCCAATTTTATGGCACCTAAGTATAGACATTAGCTCAAATATTAGTTTGCTTAACAAGACATTATGACATTTCTTGACAAGTCCACAATCATTTAATTTCCTTCGCATTTCTTACCTTGAACGGATATCTGTAATACATACGGAAATACATTACAATAAGCTTCATTGAAAATCTAATATCACAAGTGCAAAAAATGATTCTAAATGCCGTTAGCCGCACGTTCAAGCAAGAAGGTTAGCAAACCAATCTTGTTTGTGATGCCAAGCGATAAGTATTGATTATTTGATGAGCTATGGATTTTCTACCTGTGTATTACCTGTGTATGTTGACACACGTGCACGTTCACCCTCTCAAACCAACATGAATATGTTATTAATACCATATAATAAATAAACCATGTTGGATATACGACATATTGTACCCGTCTCATCTGGCATGGTGCCAAGACGACTTAAAATTTAAATATATCGATTATGCTTCAACAGAGACTTTTTGTATAATCTGTAACAGTTGAAAATATAAAGGTAAATATAGGTACATACTGACGTATGAACCACCCACATAAAGCATTCCTGCTAACCACAATCTTGTCAGGATCTGATCTAAATGAGAGTTTCATGGGATTAAACAAGTGAGTTGTAAGAATTGATCGATCTGAAAGCAAATCCATAAAGCTTCATGGGACCTCATCATCTCAGGAAGCGCGAATGACGTCATAGATTTATTTCCGATTCCCGTTTGAGATAAATCATCATAAATAAATCCTTTGAAGTTTTTTGAGCCTATCATAAGTGCAGTTTTATGTCTATTTTCGCTACCTACACAAGACTGTTTTCCAAAATGTCAAAGAAACCTAGTAAAATCTAACTTTTTGAAACCTGTCATATTCATGCAACTTAGGATGTAAAAAGAGTTTGGAAACTTTTCCTATTGTAACAGTCGTCTAATAAGGCACACGCTCTACATCTTATATTGATGTTTTGAACTTATAACCATCTTTTTTTGAAAGTACCCCAATTACTATTTTCCAACCTTTGTTATTTTGATGTGTTCATCATTTATTTTAAGTCTTTTAATATTGTTCTTCTCTGATTACAATGCCAAGGTCGTTCTCTCTTAATATTTTGTTATAGGTGTTAAAATTGTGAATAGAAATCGATATTACCGTTGACTTCTACTTAGTTCGACGCGGTTAGACGGTTTCATGTGGACTAGAGTTCTGGTCAACACAAGTACCACTGCTTTACGACACAGCGCTAAAAACGCGTGTTTCTATAGTTGATAAACACTTAACGATTTAACTTTGAATGGAACTTTATTTAAAGTTAATGTAAAGAATACTTTTGTTTGTCGTTAATAAACCTGAGAAATCGAGAATTAACCTTTTATAGATCTGACTCCTCGTTGAATAATATGAAATATGTATATATGCATTCTTGAAAATCACTATGTCGCAGAAGAATATTGACGATGATTTCTTTATTGCACATCTTTGATGAATACTTTCGTAATGTTTTTAGAACCGAACTGATACTTATTAAATGTATATTATGTGTTATCCACTTATTAAATGTATATTATGTGTTATCCAATCTGTGTATGGTTTACAGTTTATTTATTTTTTAAACATTAAGCTGTATTTCTCCACTGACCTATACTTTCCCAGCCAGGTGGTAGTATCCTTGGCCTAATGATGCTTTCGATTAAATTTGCTCGAAATCCCTCATTTCTGACAGAAGGAGAATTAATATGAAGATTTATCATTATTTCTCTATTGGGCACGCCACTCTGTCCTAGAACCACACTCTCTTTATTTATACAACAGTGTGATCCCTTTTCCAACTATTACTCAAAAGGTTAGTCAAATTCAATAAAGCCGTTCAGGAACAGCGTTTTGAAGAGGGGAGGGGACATGACAGACAGACGAACGCTGTGAGGAAGGCTTTGGGTTGTGTCCCTTGGTCGAGACATACCAAAGTCTTTAAAAATGGTTATGTAAGGACGGCCTCCTCTGTGTGAAAGATGCATGCGTGTAGTGTATGCGTGTGTTTTGGGAGGCTACGCTATGTTCGTGCTTGTCTCCTTGTGATAGCGCGGAACTGATGCCGACTTTGTACTGCTACCTTACTGAAACATACTTTCGAAGACACCCAGCAGAACACCCCACACGGTTACATTATACTGACAACGGGCGAACCAATTGTCCCACTCCTAAATACCTGAGCGTTAAGCAGGAGTAGAAACTACCATATTTAAAGACTCTGGTATGTCTCGGCCAGGGGACGGAACCCAAAGCCTTCCTCACAGTATTGATCCGAATACCCTTAAACAAATAAAGCTTAGTCTAAAATTCTCCAAAGGTTTAACCATTAATTAGGTAATAATATGGCTAAACGGATCTTTAATAGATCAAGAAAAAAAATTAGCTTCGAAATATATTTAAAAAAAGAAGAAGAGTGTTAATTTTGACAAAGGTCTATACCGGCATTCCCCCCAATGTACTCCTGAACAAAACTTATAGCCTGACATGGCTCAGTTAATCAGTGGCCGCCGTCTACAGCCATGATACCCGATGCATAAAAGTCGATCGTTCGACAAAGTATTGTCCTTATGTTTAACTCAAACTGAGAACAAACAAAGTCAGTCTAATAAAACTCGCGTTATAACCGTAAACTAGGCCAATGCATCACGAGTAATTCACGCTTATCGAGCTTTGGTAAAGCATGCTTTTTATCTACATTTAAAAAAAAAAAGCAGAGACTACAAAAATTTGTTTTAGGAACATAAATAGAAATGAAGATTTAATGTTAAAAAGTGAGCTCGTATCTGTATCTTTAAAACCATTTCTGGATTTCTTTTCAGGAGGAACAAAAGAGCAGAGGTGTGATAAAAATGCACTTCATGGTTGGAAAGTTTAAGTGTCAGATTATATCGTCTTTTATTGAAAAACCGAATGACCAGAATCAGACCCTCATCTTTAACGGAAATCGCATCCAGTTTGAAGAAGATGCGTTTGAGGCCGAGTAAAGCTTGGATTGTCTGAAGAGGATACCTCTGTATTGTGCCTGTGATAAAATTACTCTTTTCTCTTAGATTTGATATTATGTATTAAAAATATACCTTCAATTCATGTTGACAGTCGACGTGTCTATTACGACATGCTTGTCAATAACGACATTATATTGTATATTTTGGTATATGCCGGATTAACGTTCGCTGTCATTGCTTCTTTTATTGGTATATACCGTCCGTTTTAATATCCTTCGCATTTCTTGAACAGATATATGTAATACATACGGAAATACATTACAATAAGCTTCATTGAAAATCTAATATCACAAGTGCAATTTTCTTTTCTAAATGCCGTTAGCCGCACGTTCAAGCAAGAAGTTAGCAAATCAATCTTTATTGTGATGCCAAGCGATAAGTATAAATTATTTGATGAGCTACGGATTTTCTACCTGTGTATTACCTGTGTATGTTGACACACGTGCACGTTCACATTCTCAAAGTTTAAATTATATTCAGTATATATTGCGAAAGTTTAGAGAATAGAGAAGGACTGAGTGTTAACTACAAGGGTCATTTACAAATATTGTTTTAAGGAATATGCACTTTTTTGGTGCGTCTTTAATTCAATTAAATATGCCACCGATTTCCTGATTCTTAGAAATAAACAGTATACTTTCCCTCAACAACCCAAAGTTTATATGGTTATAAACTTTAATATCAACATAGATTTTAACAGAACTGACGATGAAATCGCGAAAAAAATGCTCTAAGGAACCTAGAACTAGAGAAGAGAAGATTCCAGTTGTATTTAGATAACGAGATTTGGATTTCAGTTTGGATTCAGTGTGATAACCATCCAGGCCGACGTAAGAGCTGATAGTTTAGTATCAAGATGCTCGCATTATTTGTGTTATAAGTGTATGGTAAACCAGTATGCTAAGTCGCATTCAGGAACATTTTATAGTTTCTAATTGAACAAACTCAACTTTCTTCATAAAACCCATTTAAGTTACCAACGTTTTTCAGTGGTAAACATATACACGGTGAGTATTTCCATTATCTATGAAATATCCAAGTTGAAGTATTGTTATGGTGTGTTTTGCTTGTGTACCATGCACATTCATAATTTGCTAAACGAAAGCCACGTGGATTGTGAAAGGCATATGTGTACTTTTGAGTTTATGTTTAATATGTAACACAATGGACATTCACCACCTTCTTTCAAACACGCACATACATGTACAAGTTTTAAACAAAACGCAAGCCAGCGACGTTATCCTTGTCTAAGAGACTAGTTAATATGAAGTGGGAAAGATTTGCATACTTGTTAAATAATATTCAACGTGCAAGGTTTAGGTACATAGGCTATAGAATAGCATCATTTTCTGTTGTAATGTAGTTTTGGTGTGAGTTGAATACAACTATTATTGTCTGTGTAAAATTTCTTTCAGGTTCTTATTGTTTTTCCATTTTAATACAATTTTATGTCATGTGTGTTATTGGAGAATTTATATATTGAATGTTCCTGATTTGAGATGTTTTAGTAAACTTGTTGGTGAATAATATTTGTTAATTGTAGTTTGGAATGTTTTAGCCAGTTAAACAATGCATTATCTTGTTTAAAATGCTTTAATTCTCTCACATCTACCTACGAATGAACGCTTATGTAGCATGTGTGTGTTGCATGCCCAAACTCGGTGATATCTAATTTAGGAAATACATTATTTCTAGCTTCACAAAGGATATGAAAAAAACATTTTTTTTTATCTAAAACTGTATGTGGTCTGCTGAGATGTTGAATCATTTCATCGTCATGTGACATTTTACGTCAGTAAAGTGTCGTTTTGATAAGCAAGACTGCCAAGCACATTTGGAGGTTGACTTCTTCACCAATAGATTCAAACGATTTAACGAGCTCCATGTGAAGTTTTTGCAGACTACTTTAGTTCTCAAGTTAACCATTGTTCAGCTCTTCCAAACGAGGCCTATGTAAGTTTACAAGTAATTATAACAAATCTCTCTTTAAGATTTATTTTTTCATTGGAAATATCAGTATGGCGCTTTTGAACGACATCCCCGGTCGGTTGTTAAGAAGTGGGAAAACCACGGTTGTGTCTGTAATGATTAAAAAACCTTCTCCTGAATAGGTTTCAATATATTTTTCAATTAATGATACGGAAATACTCGTATATCTGCAGACACGTGAAAAGAAAGACACATGCAAATTTGACATACGTCATCATTGTGCAAATGAACCTCGGTATGATCATTTCCAAACGTTTAACAACAGATAGTTCAATCAACGAAATAATTAGCCTTTATAGTGTAAGTCCTTTTGAATGTACTTACAGTTTTAATATGTAGTGTTGTTTTTTTTTAATATAAAACGAAAATAATAACATTGGTCTGAAATACAATCATGAATTGTTACTTGGCAAAAAAAATCTGTTTTTTCTTTCATCGTATTGGGACATTTAAATTTATCTATTTTGTTTCGAACTTAATAAAAGCAAACTAGGATTCAGTGAAAAATCAATTATTTGAACGCAATATGAATAGCATATATGCTTTCAGTGATGTAAATAAATGATGAAAAAATTGAAATTAAAATCGATGTATTTCGCTTGATTTTATACGAGAGCTTTACCTGTGATGTATGTGTGACGGTATGTGTACACTTGTATGCATATACAACAGGTCATACCATTGGCGACATTGATTTCCATACAACTGAGTCTGCATACAGCTTAGTGTCGTCGGTACCTTCACACACGCATTACTCGGACCTTGATTGTTTAAGCCTTGTATTGAATAATAAAAAAAAAATCTTTCTCAATATTGAATATTGTCTTGTATATTGATATACCAGGACATGTGGTGGCTTCTATTGTATGTTATATTACTGTGTTCATCTTAGACTTCAAGATACATTACACATTTCTTTTCCTTGAACAGTAAGTTTCTAATTAACTGTTGTTTATAAAAAAAATAATGCGATTTCCTATCTGCTTATGTTATTAAATTTGCTAATAACATTACTAACTCCCTTGATTTCGTTTGAAAATGAAAGAATATACGTCCGATATCAATATAATAGAAAGGATACTGCAACACAGGGAAAATAAAATATCTCTAGAACATTCAAAATTTGCAAGACACAATCATATTCAATATATCACTCGACATTTTTGTCTGGTTGAGGCAATATTTCAAGTATCTTTTGCATATATTCACATAATAATGTCACTATAAAACAGAGAAGCTCCTTTAAAAATGTTTTGAAACCCATTATAAAGCATTTCAGGTTTGCCTCAAATATTCCATGAAATTTTCCAGTTCGTAATATTTGATAGCTACACGTTTCACATTAACTTTGTGTTGGCCACATGTGCATTATATTTTATCGACTCTTGTGTTCGTGCATTTTAAATCTGAAATATTTTATTTTATAAATGTTAAATATATTGTTTTAGATGAAAGCTTTACAAAAGTTGGATACATTTTTATTGAATGAATATATGTCATGAAATAAGTTTTTTACTCATCTTTTGTTATCTTTATATCATCCACATTCATATGCTCCGATTTGCTTTTACATTTCTCTTTCCATTTATGCAAATAAAATGAAAAAGACAGTCACGAAAGTCATTCGAAGTTAACGTACACTATGGCAATGAATTAAAGTTAGTTTGAAAAAGTCTGATTGTAATAAAAGAGTTTGAACAGTTTGAAATATTCTTCTTACTATGGTCTACTATATAAACCAAAACCAATTTAAGAACATTTGGTAACGTATGTATTATTTATGACAAATATAGGTTGTTTAGCAAATTAAGATATTTGTCGTATTTTTTTAAATATTTGGATTTAATTAAACCAAAATAAGATGAAGATGTATCTTAACTTGCTAGCTATATAGTATATTTATTTAGAAAAAAAATATCACAGAAACTATTTCTTTCTTAATTATTTGTCATAGTACATTGTAACTCCTTTTGGAGTTCTGAAATCGGATGTCTGCATAACCATCGAATTTAATACCAATACAACAAATACCTATTGATGTTTGTGGTTTCATACAGGACTGGGGAGTAATGGCGAGTTGTGAGTACACTCATGTTGGTTTTTGATCACCATTCATATGTTATTGTGTTTTAGGGACGCCGTACGAAGTTAGAATTGTTATACATTACAATCTAGAAAGTAAAATGAACGATACAATAAAAGTATTGTATACACATCCGGCTTTCTTGTAGTTTGTTAAGATATCTCGTTTAACGAGTCGTCGACGTTTTGAGTAATTTAGGACAAAATTAAAAACAATAAAAAACCACAAAAAAAACCACGAAATACATCATCAATCAAACCTTAAGTATTGTATACACATCCGGCTTTCTTGTAATTTTTTAAGATATTTCAATTAACGAGTCATCGACGTTTTGAGTAGTTAAGGACAAAATTAAAAATTATAAGAAAAAACCCCACGAAATACATCAATCAAACTTTAACCAATTGATTGAAATGTGTCAACGATGCAAAAAGATACAAAACAATAAATATAAATAACGAATATTACTGGCATGAAACTGGTATCAAACTGTTAGTCAAAAATATTTACATAAAACATATGTGAATGGGTATATCTATAAGTTCCCAAGATTAACATTAAGATGAAATTTTAATGAGTATTGACATGTTAAAGGCTCATTCAAATGTTACTCATTTTGAAAACCAGTCTATAAGATGTTAACTTTCTTCAATACATACTAAAATATTTACATCACATTCCTGTTGCGTTAAAAGTTCAGTGTCAGTTGAAACAAGAGGCCCAAGGGCGTTAACGGTCATCTGATTGATGTAAAAACTGATGTTATCGATGTTGCCAAATGGAAAAGAAATGATTTTGTAACAAAGGTAACTTGAACTTATATACTATCTTATATTAAAATAAGATCTGCATCATTCTAAGAGTAGTTAGCCGACATGCTATAACAAATGTAGGAGAAAATCTTCGGACAAAAAATCAAATACTGAAATGAACAAAGGGCAATAACTTTTGCAAAAATCGTTGAATCAAAACTCGTTTAAAGGAGAAACAACAACTTCATATCATGATGATAATGTATACAAAGTTTCAAAGAGATCCGTTGAAAAATGTAGGAGGAGATAGCGGGACAAAAAATCAAATACTTAAACGAACAAAGGGCAATAACCTTTGGACAAATTGTCGAATCAAAGTTCTTTTAAGGGAGACACAACTTCATATCATGATTATAATGTATACTAAGTATCAAAGAGATCCGTTGAAAAATGTAGGAGAAGATTGTCGGACAAAAAATCAAATACGGAAATGAACAAATGGCAATTACTTTTGGAAAAATTGTCGAACCAAATTCTTTTAAGGGAGACACAACTTCATATCATGATTATAATGTATACTAAGTTTCAAAGAGATTCGTTAAAAAATGTAGAGGAGATTACCGGACAAAAATCAAATACTGAAATGAACAAAGGGCAATAACCGTTGGAAAAATTGTCGAATCAAAATACTTTTAAAGGAGACACAACTCCATATCATGATTATAATATATAACAAGTTTTAAAGATCGGTCGAAAAAGGTAGGAGGAAGCCGGACAAACAAAAGTTAACGCCGCACGAACGGACTGAGAAACCCATACCATAATACTCCTGTCAAATTTGACGGGCGTATACGAATAAGATTATAAAGGGTCATTTAGAGTAATTATAATTTCATTAATTGAATTATTTAGACACCACCACTGAACAGCACTCATAATAACAATAATACAACAATTATGTTCGATACTATATTGCACAGTTTTAATGGAAATAAAAGCAACGTTACAAGACGTGAAACTACACCTTAAAAATTGCTTACAGGAAAGAAAACATAAATCTGTTACAATGTTAACAGAACATATTGTTATTGTGTGATTAAACATTGAAATAGCCAAATTCATATAAAGATGTGTGCGTAGGGAGACAACCGAACGAGTATCGAAGTGCAATTTTGATCTAATCATTGTCCTCTAAACATACGACACACCGGTGAAAGGTGAAAACTCACGATTCTGAATGGGGAGGAAGGAGCACATAACTCCTTGTGATACAGCAGGTCTTTGCTTTCCCGGAAGTGAATGTGGAAAAACATCAAACTTAAAGATATGTAACGCACGTATGGTTTGATCTAAACTTTAACCTGTGTTTGAATAGTCAGAGAATGTCACTTACAACGATTATTTGCCATTATTCTATATACTAGGGGAAGTAACTCTACTGAACGATTGCCTTTCGCATTACAATAAATACTGTCTCCACATATGATCACATACATGTATAGGTAATTTTCTACAATTTTAACGAAATTGTTATATATTGTATAATAACCATACTTCCGGTGTCAAGCGGCATCATTCAAGTCAAAACCATGACTTCCTCTGTGCTATTTCCTAAATCTGCAGGCGACTTCTGCAAAAATATATGCTGTCTATAGCACATTTAATTACATTGTAACAGTGAATGGTACACACTGCTAGTCCTACAAACATGACTGTTGTCAAACTTGCGAAAGGTGACAGAATAACCCGTTCGAAATCCTGTTCACTGGGGTACGAAATCCTCCCATGTGTTACATAACACGTTGAAAAACACATTTGGGCTTACAATTTTATAATTTTATTAACTGCACATTGTGGCTGCGACAGTCAGGGTCCATACCTCGAGTAGGTCTACTTTGTATCTCTTGAATGTGACAAATGTCTTTTCTACCATAACTCTGGAACACGACGACAAATCTCCATGCGCACAGAATATATACAGTTACCACATCAAACACATATAGTTCTAAAGCACACCAAGTGCTGGATCCGGGCCGTCCCTGCGCGAGGCATTCCCTGGCCCGGCTCTCTCTCTCTAAAGGCTCACATTCCCGAACCTAGAATCCTGACTCTCAACTCTAGACTCTGTTGTTGCCATTCCCCTAAATGCTGAACGTTAAGCCAAATTTGTATGTTACCATAAAGGAGAGACTGCTTGCTAATACACACATACCGAGTTCAGGATCGTGTTTCATGTAGATAGTGGCATTAGGCACCACTTCAGCACAAAAACCGTCAACGGAAGCCGTTATTTTTAATCCGTCTGGATACCTGGTGAAAGTGTCTTCTCCTGTCACACTTCGATAACTTCGATAGTCCCAAATAAGCTATAATTGTAATAGAGCATATTCATAATTTTGTATGGTATGATCTACTTTGAGCACTCCAATAGTTACCTATGCGGCCTCATCCCCAAAACAAAAGCCTACAAATCCCGCCTTAAAGAACAAAATATCAACACCTTCCATTAGATCAATCTTGTGGGTGCGTTGGGGGAAGATATTTGACTCGGATTGATGTTTGGTTCTATTGGATTTAAAGTA